>NC_041367.1:25418311-25718311 GCF_900634415.1 Cottoperca gobio | reverse complement strand
ATGTATTCAGGTCTCATGTATGTATGTAATTTGTCTCACTGTATGTATATAATCTATCTCACTATATTTTTTGTATTCTGTCTCACTGTATGCATGTATTCTGTCTCACTGTATGTATGTATTCTGTCTCACTGTATGTATGTATTCTGTCTCACTGTATGTATGTATTCTGTCTCACTATGCATGTAATCTGTCTCACTGTATGACTGTATGTATGTATTCTGTCCCACTGTATGTATTCTGTCTCACTGTATAATCTGTCTCACTGTATGTGTGCAATCCGTCCCACTGTATGTGTGTAATCTATCTCACTGTATGTATGTATTCTGTCTCACTGTATGTGTGTAATCTGTCTCACTGTATATGTGTATTCTTTCTCACTGTATGTAATCTGTTTTACTGTATTTATGTATTCTGTTTCACTGTATGTATGTAATCGATCTCACTGTATGTATGTATTCTGTCTCACTGTATGTGTGTAATCTGTTTTACTGTATTTATGTATTCTGTCTCACTGTATATATGTAATCGATTTCACTGTATGTATGTATTCTGTCTCACTGTACGTATATATTCTGTCTCACTGTATGTGTGTAATCCGTCCCACTGTATGTATGTATTCTGTCTCACTGTATGTATGTATTCTGTCTCACTGTATAATCTGTCTCACTGTATGTGTGTAATCCGTACCACTGTATGTTTGTAATCTGTCTCACTGTATGTATGAATTCTGTCGCACTGTATGTATATATTCTGTCTCACTGTATGTGTGTAATCTGTCCCACTGTATGTTTGTAATCTGTCTCACTGTATGTATGTATTCTGTCTCACTATGCATGTAATCTGTCTCACTGTATGTATGTATTCTGTCTCACTGTATGTATGTATTCTGTCTCACTGTATAATCTGTCTCACTGTATGTGTGTAATCCGTCCCACTGTATGTTTGTAATCTGTCTCACTGTATGTATGTATTCTGTCTCACTGTATGTGTGTAATCTGTCTCAATGTATGCATGTATTCTGTCTCACTGTACGTATATATTCTTTCTCACTATGTGTGTAATCCGTCCCACTGTATGTTTGTAATCTGTCTCACTGTATGTATGTATTCTGTCTCACTATGCATGTAATCTGTCTCACTGTATGTATGTATTCTGTCTCACTGTATGTATGTATTCTGTCTCACTGTATGTATGTATTCTGTCTCACTGTATGTATTCTGTCTCACTGTTATGTGTGTAATCCGTCCCACTGTATGTTTGTAATCTGTCTCACTGTATGTATGTATTCTGTCTCACTGTATTTGTGTAATCTGTCTCAATGTATGCATGTATTCTGTCTCACTGTACGTATATATTCTGTCTCACTATGTGTGTAATCCGTCCCACTGTATGTTTGTAATCTGTCTCACTGTATGTATGTATTCTGTCTCACTGTATGTGTGTAATCTGTCTCACTGTATATGTGTATTCTTTCTCACTGTATGTGTGTAATCTGTCTCACTGTATGTATTCTGTCTCACTGTATTTATGTATTCTGTCTCACTGTATGTATGTAATCGATCTCACTGTATGTATGTATTCTGTCTCACTGTATGTATGTGTTCTGTCTCACTGTATGTATTCTGTCTCACTGTATAATCTGTCTCACTGTATGTGTGTAATCCGTCCCACTGTATGTGTGTAATCTGTCTCACTGTATGTATGTATTCTGTCTCACTGTATGTGTGTAATCTGTCTCACTGTATATGTGTATTCTTTCTCACTGTATGTGTGTAATCTGTCTCACTGTATATGTGTATTCTTTCTCACTGTATGTATGTAATCTGTCTCACTGTATGTATTCTGTCTCACTGTATATGTGTATTCTTTCTCACTGTATGTGTGTAATCTGTCTCACTATGTATTCTGTCTCACTGTATGTATGTATTCTGTCTCACTGTATGTATGTAATCGATCTCACTGTATGTATGTATTCTGTCTCACTGTATGTATGTATTCTGTCTCACTGTATGTATGTAATCTGTCTCACTGTATATGTGTAATCTGTCTCACTGTATATGTGTAATCTGTCTCACTGTATGTGTGTAATCTGTTTCACTGTTTGTGTGTATTCTGTGTTACTGTATGTATGTATTCTGGTTTCTTTCTTTGGTGGAAGAAAATAGTGCTTTATCATTTCTTCAATGAAAGCTGCATTCTTACTGCTCATGGCACTCACTTTTTATTCCTCTCACTCCAACAACTACATTTAGGCAAGCATCAAGGACCAATGGAAAACATGATCAAAATATTTTACAAACAAGCCAAGAGCTGGAAGCATCAAGTCATACAATCAGGAAACAGAGTGATCATAGTTTTGGCGATTGTCATCCTGCATCATCAGTGCTACATGGACTAACATGGGGAAATGTAATTCTGGTGACTGACAGATGGTCATGCTGCAGGCAAGAAAGTAACAATTAACATTCCCAAAATGTGATCAGTTTATCCAAATAACACCTGTTTGGAAATGTCATACAATGTTCTCAAAGATGAGACGGAGCTGCTGCCTGGGTGTCTTATAACCGGCTTGGCCACCACTCCCGTCAGATTTTGAGCCAGGCTAGAAACTATTATTAATCAATGTCAATTTAATTAAGTTTTAATATGTAATCAGGCAAGAAAGTAACCATTTACATTTGCAATGTGTGGTCACTTTATCCAAATTTGCTTAGGATATGTGATGGCAGGATGCATTGAGACAGACCTGGCCAGTCTTGCTTGAGTATACTTCAGTGTGAACAGTCTGCTGATAAAATCATACTAAATCTTTAATAGTGTGGCAGAAAACCTTTATGCAATGCAAACTGGAGCACTGTGGATGGCTTGGTGATTGCGGAATGGATAGCTAGCTGCTAGCAGACATCCTGAAGAGCATTTCCTCATCCATTGCTCTCATTTGCTGCACAAACAGACCTGCAATCCAATCAACAGAATGAATGAACATGTAACTCTTCATCACCAATGGAGTTGTGTGACTTAATACAGTTATAGTATTATTATTATTAATGTTAAATGGACTGCATTTATAAATCGCTTTTCCAATTTTTGTGATCCCTCAAAGCGCTTTACAACACATGTCAGCATTCACCCTTTCACACACATTCATACAGAATCAGAGGCTCCATACAAGGTGCACATCATCTCGTCAGTAGTGATAAACATTCACACACACTCACACATTGTTGCCCATCAGGAGCAATTTGGGGTTCAGTATCTTGCTCAAGGACAGTTTAACATGCTGACTGCAGGGGCCGGGGATTGAACCACCTTTTGACAACTGGACGAGCACTCCTGAGCCAGAGCCGGCCATAATATTAATATTATTATTATTATTATTATTATTATTATTATTATTATCATATTATTATTATAAACTCATTGAAATAGGTTAAAGGGCAAGGGCTCCCCTCCATAACGATAAGCCCTCCCAATTTAACAACCACCTGATCTCTTTTTCCTTCTCCTTTATCCTCTCCTCAAGCTTTTTCTTGTCTTTTTCTTACTTTGTCTAACAGGACAGAAATAAGGAGAGAAAGTGAAGATAGAGAAAAAGGATGCTTAAAGGGATGGTGAACTTTGATAATATCTTGGGTTGTCCTGCACTTCAAATAAGCCCAGAATTGGTGCTTTGCTGTTATCTGTTGCTCTGGTAGAGACGAATAAAGAAATCATTGTTTTATTCTCTCACCATTCGCTGACTATATTGCGACCTATAACAGGTCAGAAAATCACACTTTTAGCACATAATCAGGTTTTGACAATACATTAATTTATATAATTATTATTATGTAGTAATCCTGCTTAAATGTTTATAAGTTAATTGCTTAAGTGCAACACCAACATTAGTTGGGAAGAATTGTCACACAGAACATGAAGCAGAGGAACTATTTATTTTATATTATTTCTTATGTTGCCTCTGTTGCTTGTTTCCACTGATTTGTATGCCGAAAGTGTGATTTTCAGACTGTGTTGCTAATGGTAGTGAATAGAGGGAGAAGAAAATCTCCATTCTCCTCTACTGGAGCAACAGATAACAGAGAATCACAGATTTGCGGGTTTTATCTTGGAGCAAGCTACCCAACCAAGGGGGACACACATCTTCAAAGCTATCCTTAGTGTTTGAATAGAGCAGGGCTACCTTAACTTTGGCAAACATTAATAAAGACAGGAAGATCATAGAGTGAAGATACTAACATTTTTGGAATCTGCTGACTTCAAAGGGAGTGCATCATATTTTATGTAGGGCTGGTCCACTTATTAATTTAATAAGTACCCCATTGAGGCAGGTACTTTTAGTGGTAATAAACAAATGTACTGATATTCATTGGAGACACTCCAGTCCGGCTTTTCCCCTAATAACTAACCTAACCTAATAACCTAATAAATCCAGGATTTGGGTATCGTTCGGATTTTAACAATTATCAATACTGCTTCTTAACGATTCTAGATTCCAATTCTTAATTGCTCAAAACAGGTCAAATGCTTATTTCACATAAATAATTTATATTACACAGTACATATTCACAATTCCCTTCATACAGTTTATGGATCCCGTAAATTAATTTCATTCATTTAATTTAGGTTGTTATTAAATAACACAACCAGAGTGTAAGGGTTTGTGTTGCTTACCTCTCCTCTCGTTTCAGTGTCTCCACTTCCTGCCCCATTTGTTTTCCATCAGTTCGTTAGTGCTCGTTACCCCGCCCACCTCCTGTTGTAGTATGCTGGCTGTGTCTCAATTCATGGGCTGCAGCCTTTGGAGGCTGCATTTGTAGACCAATTACGTCACAGCAACCGCGACAGGGCTGTCACTGAGACTCCTTCAAATGCAGAAGACAAATACAGCCTTCTTTTGCCGGATTTGGAGGATACATCTGATGGATCCTTCACGGCCACACGTATCCCAAAATTCCCAAAAAGAGAAGTTATTTTCTGATGAAAAATGGCGCCCCTCGACCCAACAGTAGGGGCAAATAGATATACTTTTAAATGTAAGTATTGGGTTTCAACTCGCTCGAATAGCTAACGATACAAATGTTATAAAATCAAAGGACCTTAAAACACAACATTTTCGCTAAAATGATTGTGATTATGATTAATTGTGTATTTAATTTACATGAACTATAAATAATTGAAAACTTAGCAACTGTTTTAATTGATTTCAAGGTTCAAGAAGAATTTATTTAGTACATATGATTTATTAATTTAGAAAAGGGATTATTTAATTTAGAAAATTACCTTTTATAAGGAATGGAAATAAACATTATTTTAAACAGAACAATATTGTAAAACAATATAACAACATTTACAGTATATACAGATAAAGTTTACTGCTGGACTTGGACTACCACAATAAAGCCCCTGGTGTCTCCTGATTCATCATCTTGGGTGCCCCTCCACCGTCTAAAATATATTATGCACCAGTGATGAAGCATATCTTCAATCAAGATTGAAAATAAAAAATAAAAGTATTATCTCTGTTCCATGCTCTGGGAAAAAATGCTAAAGTAAGCCGTCAACCGCCAAGGCTGCGTGCTCAGAGCTTCTGATGAGGAGGTGGTTTCCCCATTGAGGTGTTAATTAAGTCATACTAATTAATTCATTAAATATAATGATTAGTTATTTTGTTTATCATTAATTCTGTCTGATAGCCTTTTTTGAGCTAATGGACCTACTTCATTGTAGTGCCTGTAATTATCAACCCCTATTTAGGATTTTCAGAATATAAATAGTTTTATTAATATTTATTATCATTCATATTTGTTAATAACCAGACTTGCTCATACCAGAACCCCATACCTAAACACTGGTGTGAGGATAGCAGTGATCCAACATGCGGTAGTGAAAGAGGATGTTGTGTCTCGTCAGTTATGTTAAGAGGTTGTATTCATGTTCATGTTTAGTGTTTAGGTCAGGCTGTTGTTTAGTTTCATGTTAGTCTATGGTTGTCATGTGCACTTTGTGTACTTTGTGGATTCACTCATGTCTAGTCTTGTCGTGCACTTCCAGTTTTATTTTATAATTGCCTCTTGTCCCTCTTTCCAGATCATTTTACTTCCTTCCTTGGTGTGATTGTCTGCCCTGCCCCTGATTGTTTCCACCTGTGCCCTCTCACCTCATGTTTAAATAGTCCTGTCCCCCCTTGTCTTGTGCCAGTTCGTACGTGAGTCTTGTCCAGTGGTCAGGTCAGGTTTTGGCAAGTTTTTTTTCCCATGTGCCTCATTGTGAGAGTCTTTGTTTTGTATTTAGATTTTGATATCCTCTTAGATGATCTTTTGTTTAATTCTTTGTTCTCCTCCTCGTGAGTGATCGTTTATTTTGATACTTTGATTGTTTGTAATTCCTCCCTGTGAGTTCTATTGTTTAGTACTTTGTTTTCAGTAAAGTATTTTATGTTCATCATTTGGATTACAAACAACATAGTTGTTTCATTTTCCATATGACAGCTCAGTACTTATTCATATTCTGGGCTGCAGGTGTTCCTTTAAAATGTATATCTCACCTTTCTCTCACTAACACCTTTTCACCTCGTACTCATTCTCCTCGCAAACTATATCACCTACATCCAACAACCCAGCTCCTCCTGTCTTGACACATCTTTAAGTGAACCCTGGTGACCAATTTGCATATGAGTCACTGTACATAAAAGGTACATGCAACTGTATTTCCACTCTTTCATGTGAATGAATTACCTAGAATAGCCTTGAAGTGTGATTTAGTGTGAAGTGTGATGTAACGCACTGAAAAGGCAGGATGGTGGGTGGAGGACAGGATGGAGTAGAAGACCATATAATGTGCTTCTCAAAACCTAGGCTGTGGTTAAGGTCGCAGATAATATAGTCCCAATATATAACACATTTTTAGGAAGGTTGATTATATGTTGATCTTTTCCTTCTCCAAACCCTTAGGAACCCTTAGGAGCAATAAAGAGATGAAAAAAAGATGAATTGGTCGACTTTTCTCAGACACAGTGAAGTTTGAGATTTTAGTAATGTTGGATAAGTAGGATAAATGGACAACTACAAGCCAGAGTCCAAAGTCTGTTTTAAGTTATATCAGAGTTCATATACAATGTATTTAAGTTAGGGTGGTTAATCTTGAGAAACTAGAGTGTTACAACTGGTGGAAAAAGCAGATTGAGTTTCAAAATAAGTACACATATTATAAATAATAAAATATGTATAATCAATCCAAACGATTGCACTGGATTTCTCAGAAAACCAAGCAGGTAATATGAAGTATGCATTATCTATAAAATCACCACAATCTATGTAAAATATAAATCAACATTTACAACTCTTAGGTTTGAAAGTTAAGGTCTTAAAAGTTCTACTTTAAAAGGCTAACTTAGGTCGGATGCCGGCAGCCAAGCAGCCGCTCTTAACAGCTGCTGAGCAGCTAGCTTAACTAGCATCGACACTAATGTCCTGTAATTTAACCTATTGTTTTAGCGAAAATGTTATGTTTTAAGGTCCTTTTGGTTTTATAACATTTGTATCGTTAGCTATTCGAGCGAGTTGAAACCCAATACTTACATTTAAAAGTATATCCATTTGCCGCTACTGCTGGGTCGAGGGGCGCCATTTTTTGTCAGAAAGAAACTTCTCCGGGCGTGCAATGAATCTTGGGATACCTGTGGCCGTGTAGGATACATCAGATGTATCCTCCAAATCTGGCAAAAAGAAGACCGCATTTGAAGGAGTCGCCGAAATGGGACACCCTTGTCGCAGCTGCTGTGACTTAATCGGTCTACAAATGCGTCCTCCGAAGGCTGCAGCCCCTGAATTGAGACACAGCCTAAGGGAGTGAAGCTTTCAAAAATAAAACACGAAACACAAAAGACCAAGATCATGAAATAGAGTAGGGTAGATTTTTAAAGTATCCAACCAAAAAAACCCATATTAGTGTTGCCAACCCTTTTTCAATGAAAGTAGCCAGCAGCACGAGCTCTAGTAGTTGCTTAATCTAGAAAGAAAGTCGACACTGACAGCCTATCCCTCCAAAGCCACTCCCCCAAAATTGTCATCATGAATGTAAAAAACAATCAACATGGCTAATGTTAAAACTCACAGCTCTCAAGCTAGCAGCTTGTGGAAGACTCTAGTGGCGCAATAAGTGCACGTGTAACATGCTGGAGGACCTAGGGATTTATTCATCGTTAGCTATCTAAATTATCTCTACATAAAGTTTGGATAATTTAGCAGTAAGTGACAGAAATCTAATGGGTGGTGTCAAAGCTCAACCCTGGTTTTCCTAGTCTATGGTCTGGATGTAGTTTTCAGCCACATCTCCACCTTGTGCTATCCTCATTCAGGGCTGCTCATACATCCCTACAGCAGTGGCTCATCAGCTGCAGTAACATCATCATTATGTTTTTCCGCCTTCATTTCTTTCCACTGCTCTGTGGGCCTGTGAGGGATGCATGTAATAACAGAGAGGCATGTCTTTTTACAAGTCACTAGATCTGCTGCAATATGTAATCTCCCAGAGATGTCTGACCACCATGAGTCCTAATAACACACATAATGAAATCAAACACACACCCTGCTGCATTATCTGGCTCCCAATATGTACTGTAGAGAAGTAATGATAATCATGCCTCAGTTTGTGTGGTTCAGTGTGTGTATGAACAAACCCTGTAACTGCTCAATTAAGATTTGCCCAGTAGCTAGTATTTATAATCCATGTATATTTTCCCCATGTGTCTGTCTTCCTCTCAGTGACATTGTCATTGCCATGTGTAGCTCCCACATAATCCAAAAATGGAAATTGTCGGTGAAATCGAGGCGGGACGCAGCAGAGTAGACAACAAGCGGCTAGCAAACTGAGATGGCACCCACCTGTCACTCAAAGCAGTCATGTAATAATAACATAATGTAATGTAATAATGCATATTTTTAAGCCTTAATATAATTCAAACGGGTGAGATATATAAAGGTTCCGCCCCCGTACAGTTTTCGTGAATCGAAAAATAAGCTATGTAGACCAGAACTGTTTTTTTGTATCAGGTTGTAAACATGTTTATTTCTGCTTTGAAGTTGGGCATTTTAACATGGGGGTCTATGGAGATTCCTCAAGTGGACACTACATGAGCTGCATTTTTCGGCACTTTGCATATAGGCTTCACTGCTCAGCCCCGGAGGTTGCCGCTTACTTACAGTATAATTTCAGCTAGGTTTATCTAATTGTATATCCTTGCGGCTAATAAATTATATTGTGAAAGCCTGACCTTCAAAGTCCAAGATGGCTGGAGGACATAAATGCATCTTTGTGGATTTTCCAGATTGTGCATGTCTCAAGGTGAGTAGGGCCGGCACTGGAGCCTGTCTTTTCTAGCAGACAACGCTGATTTACAATTTGTTTCTTCATGCCGTGTAGGTGCTGTCAAAGCAGTGAAGACTTTTTCTTCATTTTCCTGTGCTCCCCCTGCAGCACGTTGATCTCTCAGCCACCATATAAATAAACTGGAATTATTCTTTACAATATTTTCTAAGTGAATTAATTAATCAGAAATAGAATATTAGAGAAATATAACTGCCATAAAAAATTGCCTAGTCTGACTCTGAATTAGTACTTAATCAAAATCTACAAATGACTAATACGAGAAAGCATTTGCAGCTGTGCGGATAATTCATTTTTGACATTAAAGATAGCTGTCACTTAAATGATCATTTTAACTCAAGTTAAAAGCATTAGAAGCCTTCTCCATCCAATGTCATACATACTGGCTTACACGAGAACTCTAACATTTAAAACATGCTTCATAGCATTAGGATGAGTGAGGTTTTATTCATTGGACTTTATCTGCTATTCTCTTAATTCCTACTAAAAAATTACACGCTCTTGAATTCCCGCCAGTGATGGAAATGATGGCTTTTGTCTATTTTTTTTCATTACTCTCTGATTATCCATCTTTAGCTGGACAATAACAGAACACTTGAGTTCATCTCGACCAGTCCTGAGTAAACTCACTTAAGAGGCAACATGAGCGGTGAGCAGGTACTCAAGTTTTCAGGCAAAGGTAAGTGTGTGGATTGGGCTGCTGTTTCTCTTGTGTGTGAGTTTGTGTCCAGAAGGAGTTGTGCATAAACATTTTGTCAGCAAGTATTAAGAGCAGAAAGGTCAATAGAGTCACCTCAGCCTGCCAGCATAGATCCGCTGAAAGGAGGTGAAGTGGCAGAGGGAGGAGACGAGGCATGACCCTGTACTTTGAGAACTGACTGTAATGGAATTTGACATTCCTCCTTTAACAACAGTGTTTTGTTTTTTTTGTAACTTTTGTTGCTTTTCTCCTTCAGAGTGATGTGTGATTGACTGAAGCATTATTAACAGAATCAATCAGTAACATTCAGATACTGCCTTTATGGGGGTGATGGCAGTGGTGGGCCGTCAGGGCCAGCAAGGCCTTCTCTGCTGGCCTAAACATCATCAGAATATAAATTTAATTTTGATATATTTTTCCACAAATATATATTAAATTATTTCCCATAGTCTATTCTCTTCATTTCATAGCTTTCCTCTTGGTTGCACTGCTTCCAGCCTCAGATCGACATTTGGAGGGCTGGCCTTTATGTTAGAACTTTTATCCAATCATATTTCAGCCATAATGTGTTGCCAGGGTCCAAGAAATCTGACCTTAGGCCTTCAGAATCAACAGTGCGGACGCCTGTAGCTTAAAGTGAACGGAACAAAACTGTGGCGTTAACCAATCAGATTTCGAGTTGGCGACGCCGGGGCCAGCTAGCAGGCGTACGATAACGTCGGCATGTTTACGTCTTTTGAGTGGATACACACTATTGAGAGGCAGAGCTATGCAGAGCTAGCAAACTGAATTTGAACGAGCTAATTTAGATTTGTACAAGGAGGAGAAGAGATCGTTTTGGTTGCAACCCCGACGCTAGCGAATCTATCACAGGGTTTGTCCGCCACTTTCAAATGACTAACTACGAGCGGTACCCCTGGCTCACAGCCTCCGAGAGGCACTGCAAATTGTACTGCTGGGAATGCCTGCTATTTACAACTGATCGATTTGGTGTTTGGAGCCACACAGGGTTTGGAAACTTGAGTTGTCCACCTAAGGGCTCCGCAGGCCACCGACTCCTTCAAGAAGTGCCTAAAAACCTTTCTTTTAAAAAAAAGCCTTTAATTTAACCTTGTGTTGTTATTGTCTTGCATTGTAGATTGTATTATTATTATTATTATTATTATTATTAGCTGTATGCAATCTTTGTTTCTTTTGCCTGCATTTATGATTTTTTAAATAATAATAATACATTTAATTTATGTAGCGCTTTTCGAGACCTCAAAGCCGCTGATTTTAGGTGCTTACATGCTGCAGTCATAATATAGTAAAAAGGTCACAGCTGTATGTTTACAGAGTGTTTTATAAAAGATTCAAAAGTTGCTCAACCAATCACAATCAAGGACCAGAACTATCAGTTCTATAAGGCAAAAAAGAGAGATAGAGAGAGACAGACAGATTTCTTAGATTTTTCAAAAACACTTTATTTACATATTTTTAATTTGTACAATTACTTTAAAATAAAAAAGAATACATCTATATATTTAACCCTTGATCATCACAAATTCCTGTTTTTAATTTTTCCTTTCCTACATTTTGAATAAAAATCTTTATTGTATCACTACCCCTCTAAAAGCACAAACATCGGTAAAAATTGACCCGCATCAATCCACAATGCCACCCGTGTGAGTGCCTCCCTACCACACCCCCAGAAATCAACTCATTCAGTTACTCAACACTCTAATCATTCATCAAATATCCCACTCTCGATCACCACAAATCACTACCCCCATTCTCCCCCGCTCAATCCACGAACCAAAACAGTTCTCACACCCCCCATACACATGGGCCAAAAACGACCTATGTACACCAAGTGCGACAAAAATGAAAAAAAAAGATACACCACAACAACAATACCGTACAATCATCCCAGCAGCGATCCGGACCAAACAATACATCCAACATCTGAAATTTCTATTCGCCACTCCGTCATACCCACACACAACACACAACCGATAACACTGCAAGACACCGAACCAGAAGCTTCTGCAGTGTAACTGTACCGAACTGCGGCGCAACAGCTCAACACAGTCCCACCAGTGCTATCGGCCGCATCATGAAGTGTGACAAAGTGACAAACAAAGACCCCAAACATCAAATGCACTGTTTGGTCCAACTCACTGTCAAAGTGTCAGTATGTCCCCCCCTCACCTCCATCACACACAGGCCACCCCCGACCCATGCGGGCACACCTGATGCAGCAACACAAAACCCATTCCAGTTCACAAATCAAGAAAAGGAAAATTAAAACAACGACCTGCATCAACCAAAAACGACATTCAACGAACAATTGGAATACCAATGACCAACAAATCGATCCCCAAAAACATAACAAAGAAACAACCAGCTGTGCATGAAAGAACACCATAGGCCAACACCATAGGCCAAAACGGGTCACCCCCAACCCATGCCGTGCCCCAGAAAGGGTTTGCATAGCTTGTAATTCATCATCACTGACGGAACAGATAATATTTTTAAAACACCAACCGCTGGGTCTGGATCAGTCATTCCCTGGCTGTCTTTGGTGAGGTGGCTCCTGTCCTCTCCAGAGAGTCTCTGGCTCCAGAGTTGCAGGATCCTCTGAGCCATCCGGACATAGTTCAGACCAAGCAAAGAGCCCAGGGCCCGTGCATCGCTCATTGCCGGCCCTACTGCATCTACCAGCTGCTGTAAGCACAGGGTCCACAGCGCCACCTTCCGGCCGGGTGTGTTGCTGATGTCCAGCCTGGCTCTGTGAATTAGAGGCTCCTTCAACAACCAGTTCAGTGAGTCAGACTTTGGACACACCTTTTTTTGGTTAAAAAGAGCCTGATAGAACGGAGGCATCCCACTCAACTTTAAAACGTTAAAAAAGGAGCAGCATCTAGCCGCAGAATACTCAAGCGTCTGAGAATACAGCTGGCCACATCTCTCCACACCAAAACAGCCGGAACGGTAAGATATTTCTGTAAAAACTGGAGTCTAAAAGTGGCTGTTCGGCTGGCCAGCTGGACTAAAAACACAGCACCCTTTGTGGCACCAAAATAAATCTACCATTTATTTCTGTATTTTAGCTAAAAGGCCTGAAGGAGGGTCTACACAGGTCAGACGGTGCCACAGTTGGGATGCCACAATGTTGTTTAAAACAAAAACCCTAATTTAAAAGACATCTGAGGGAGCAGCCATTTCCATTCAATCTTCTCAGTGATGTTCTCCCAGTTCTTCTGGACTATATTCTCTTTTTCTAAAAACACACCTACAGTGCTCTCCAGAATTATTGGCACCCCTTTAGTAACAATTTCCAAAACAGGCTGTAAATGTATTTTTTATTTATAGTTTATCGTCTTAGCCTTTCACTCAAAATATTCATATAAATCTGACCTTTTCGCTGAAGTAAAATTATTGAAAGAAAGAAAAATGTCACAATTATTGGCACCCCTTCATTTAATATTTTGTGCAGCCTCCTTTTTCCAGGATTACAGCTCTGAGTCTTCCCCTGTAATGCCTGATGAGGTTGGTAAACACATGGCACGGGATCTGAGACCATTCTTCCACACACAATCTCTCCAGATCCTTCAGTTTCCGAGGTTGACGCGTGTGGACTCTCCTCTTCACCTCCTCCCACAAATGTTCTATAGAATTTAGGTCCGGCGACTGTGATGGCCATGGCAAAACCTTTATGCTGTGGTCAGTAAACCATTGTTGTGTCGATTTTGAGGTGTGCTTTGGATCATTGTCCTGCTGGAAGGTCCAACCATGGCCCATTTTAAGCTTCCGGGCAGAGGCTGTTAGGTTTTCACTTAATATCTGCTGGTATTTAATAGAATCCATGATACCATGTATCCTAACAAAAAGAAAAACAGCCCACAACATCAAAGATCCACCACCATACTTTACAGTGGGTTTGAGGTATGATAGCTGTATGGCTATCTTTCTGTCTAGGCCAAACCCACCTTTGACGTTTGTTGCCAAAAAGCTCTATGTTGGTCTCATCTGACCATATTAACCCTGTCCCAATCAAAGTCCCAGTAATGTTTGGCAAACTGTAGGCGCTTTAGTTTGTTGTTAATTGACAGCAATGGCTTTTTTCTGGCAACCCTCCCAAACAACTTGTGGTGATGTAGGTGGCGTCTGATGGTCGTTTTGGAGACTTTCTGACCCCAAGACTCAACTAACCTATGCAATTCTCCAGCTGTGATCCTTGGAGATTCTTTTGCCAGTTGAACCATCCTCCTCACGGTGTGTGGCGTCAATGTACACATATGTCCTCTTCCAGGCTGATTCTTAACATCTCCTGTTGCTTTAAACTTCTTAATTATTGCCCTGATAGTGGAAATGGGCATTTTCAACTGTTTCAAGATTTTCTTATATCCATTTCCTAATTTGTGCAGCTCAACAACTTTTCATCGCTGATCATCACTGTGTTCTCTGCCAATAATTCTGGAGGGCACTGTAGATATTTTATTCCATCTCTTTTCCAGAGTTCCAGGGAGAGCGCATAAAGCATTCCCGACAGAGCACAGCCCTGCCGAACGCCTCTCCTCCAGTATATCTCATTAAAACTGTCACTGTGTGTTTTTTGTAAAAAAAAGTACATTTAATTTTAGCAGTTTCATATACTTGTGCTCTTATTTTAAAAACTCTGGCTCCATTCACATTTAAAATACCCACTCTGAAAGTATCAATCACTACTGATATGTTAAAAGCAAAAATTTAAACTAATTAATTAAAACACACATCAGTGTTTATTTGTTTTTTTACTTTGAACACAAGTTTCTTTAATCTAACAACCTCCTGGTCAGTGAGGCCAGACTCCTCTCTTTGACTCATATGGAGTCTGGCTGAGGTATTAAAAACGGCCAAATCTGTAAAGTAATCCTCTACTATTACACATTGTTGTTTCTTTGTTTTTTGGAGGAAAACTTTTAACATTTCAGCCATACACATTTTTTGTTACTTTAATTAAAACCAGGGATATCACTGCTGTCCGACACACTCTTCCTCACTAAGACTCTCGACCGTCTGTCCCTGCCTTGTAACAGTCTTTCCCTCTTCCCCATCTACTGTTTTTTGCATCACTGGATGCATTCTTTGCCCTTCTCCTACATTTTGTAGCAGGCTTTTGATGTGCTGCTGCTGCCTCTTCCTCCTCCATCTCCGCTTTCTCTACTTGCTCACTCCATGTAACCCTTTCTTCTTCTGCCATGTTTACTTGCACCTCCCCTTTCTCCTCTACCTGCTGTCTTCCCAAACCACATGTCTCTTCTACCTGTTCTCCTCCCAAACCACCTGCCTCCTCTGCCTGGACCTTTTCTCTCTCTTTTTTTATCTTTTTTTTAACCACGCCTCAGACAGGCTCTCACGGTATGTCCCTCCTCCCCGCAACCAAAACATTTCTTAACTGATGAGGCAGCAAAAATCACATAATCAGTCATAATCATCTACTTTAACGAGGTTGAGCTCCTCATACCAGTTATTAAGTATCATATATAACTGACTACAGTGAGATACTACATGCTTCAATAATGAGACTTACAGTATATCTCAAAAGTGAGTACACCCTTTAGATTTTTGCAAATATTCTGTTATATCCTTTCAGGGGATAACATTATCCTACTGAAACTTTGATATAACTTAAAGTAGTCAGTGTGCTGCTTGAATAACAGTATAGATTTATTGTCCTTTGAAAATTACTCAGTACACAGCTGTTAATGTCTAAACAGCTGGCAACAAAAGTGAGTACACCCCATAGTGAACATGTCTAAATTGTGCCCAAAGTGTCAATATTTTGTGTGACCACCATTGTTATCTAGCACTGCTTTAACCCTCCTGGGCATGGAATTCACCAGAGCTGCACAGGTTGCTTCTGGAATCTTTTTCCACTCCTCCACGACGACATCACGGAGCGCACGGATGTTGGACACCTTGCACTCCTCCACCTTCCTCTTGAGGATGCCCCACATGTGCTCAATTGGGTTTAGGTCTGGAGACATACTTGGCCAGTCCATCACCTTAACCTTCAGCTTCTTCAGCAAGGCCGTTGTCATCTTGGAGGTGTGTTTAGGGTCATTATCATGTTGGAAAACTGCCCTACGGCCCAGTTTCCGAAGAGAGGGGATCATGCTCTGCTGCAGGATGTCACAGTATATATTGGAATTCATGTGTCCCTCAATGAAATGCAGCTCCCCAGTGCCGGCAGCACTCATGCAGCCCCAGACCATGATGCTGCCACCACCATGCTTGACTGTAGGCAAAACACATTTGTCTTGGTACTCCTCACCAGGGTGCCGCCACACACGCCGGACACCATCTGACCCAAACAGGTTTATTTTGGTCTCATCAGACCACAGGACATGGTTCCAGTAACTCATGTTCTTGGATTCATTGTCTTCAGCAAACTGTTTGCGGGCTTTCTTATGCATCGGTTTCAGAAGGGGCTTCTGTCTGGGGCGACGGCCATACAAACCGATTTGATGCAGTGTGCGGCGTATGGTCTGGGCACTGACAGGCTGACATCCCACTTCTGCAACCTCTGCAGCAATGCTGGAAGCACTCGCACGTCTATTTTTGGAAACCAACCTCTGGATATGACGCTGAGCACGTGGACTCAACTTCTTTGGTCGACCCTGGCGAGGCCTGTTCCGAGTGGAACCTGTCCTGGAAAACCGCTGTATGATCTTAGCCACTGTGCTGCAACTCATTTTCATGGTGTTGGCAATCTTCTTATAGCCAAGGCCATCTTTGTGAAGCGCAATAATCCTTTTTTTCAGCCGCTCAGAGAGTTCCTTGCCATGAGGTGCCATGTTGTCCAGCATTCAGAGAGAATTGTGCCCAAAACACCAAATTTAACAGCCCTGCTTATCATTTACACCTGAATCCTTGTAACACTAACGAGTCACATGACACCAGGGCGGGAAAACAACATCATTGGGCACAATTAGGACATGTTCACTATGGGGTGTACTCACTTTTGTTGCCAGCTGTTTAGACATTAACAGCTGTGTACTGAGTAATTTTCAAAGGACAATCAATCTATACTGTTATTCAAGCAGCACACTGACTACTTTAAGTTATATCAAAGTTTCAGTAGGATAATGTTATCCCCTGAAAGGATATAACAGAATATTTGCAAAAATCTAAAGGGTGTACTCACTTTTGAGATATACTGTACATCCAGACAGAATCTTTTTCATCGGGGAAACAACTTTCCTGCGTCTGGATAGCTCTCTACTGAGAAACTCATCAGTAATAAATGGAGAGACATTAGAAATAACAATTTTGGTTGCGGGTTGAGTGAGTGGCAGTACCTGCACAAACATCTCGTTCACCACGATACCTGTCTCGATGACGCGGTGCACCTTCTCCACCTGATCCAGGAAGATGACAACAGGTGGCCAACCTTTTTTCCCCACAGTTAACCCTATCTCCTATCCTACACGAGAAGCCGGCTGAAATTTTGATGCCATGCTTCCTCAAGAGCTTGGTGAATTCCCCATTTAGCATACCGTCAGACGCCGACCGGCGAGACACCAGCAAGAGAAAACCCCACAAGCTCAGCGTCTCACTCGCACACAAACTCATGTCATGCAGAGAGAGAGAGAGAGAGAGAGAGAGAGAGAGAGAGAGAGAGAGAGAGAGAGAGAGAAATAGAGAAAATAAGGCCTTAAAATGTAGAAACTAAGACTGGCAGACAAGTACTGAGAAGAGAGAAATGGAGAAACAGCAGGAGACAGGGAGTTTATTCAACACATGACGGATAATCAATACTTCTGTTTTCTGGCCAGGACTGGTAGAAGACAAGTTCCCCTGCACACACACACACACACACACACACTGGAAATCTGCTGACTTTTCATTGCGCTAAAACGGACTGTGATCTGGTTTCTCTCTTATCTCTCTATCAGGAGGGTTCAAGCTCTCTCCATGTATATCTGTAGAATGTTACAGACATGAAAGAAAGATGTTATTTTTTACTTTTTTTTAAATTTGTTTCCATTTCAAAATAGCCCTCTAGCTTTTTTCTGTCAACAGAATCCTTCATTCGTTTACATAAGGCTTTCATTCTGAAATATTTGCAGGACGCTGTTATGGGAAGTGCAGTGATAAAGTAATAAAGTACTTTTAATTGTTGATTATTATTTACAAATGAACACAGACTTCATTCTATTTCATCTGACCGCCAGAGGCAGTGCTTAATAATGAATAACTTCCGTCTCGCGCATGCGCAGGTCGAATATTTATATCAACGAGATCAGTCCCTTAATGTATTCTCGCTAAGACGCAGGCTAGCACTGAGCATTAGCTTGAGCTAAATAAGGAAATGTATACAATTATTCGAAGTTCGTCGCTTGTGGCCTCGCGACCACATTGGTCTGAGCTGTGGTTTACTCTCCCTCCAGAGGCTGTGACAGGCAGTCCCTCTGCAAGAGGGAACTGTGTGTCACTGTTTTGGACCGGCAGACTCCGGTCAAGTTCATCGGCGGTGAGATCGTTATGCCAATTGGACCGTGTTGATCTGTGTTGGCTGACGCTGTTGTGTTGGTCTCCTCCCAGCTGGACGTGCCTGGAACACCTCCCTAGGGAGGCGCTCAGGTGGTATCCTTACTAGATGCCCAAACCACCTCAACTGTATCTCCTACAAGTTAGCTTTTCCCTGCAGTGCTAAGTTCAGAGCATTGAGAGTGCTAAATACATTAGCCATTAGACATTAGCCAGAAATGTCAATTTACAATCATACAGTTCATCGGTATGATGCAAGAACAACGTCACCTCATCGCGCAGTTCAAATAGACGGGTGAGAAAATGGTGGCCTTTTTTTCACAGCCAGCTGTTCTCTGTGAATGCAACAGTGTGTTGCTGGGGCCCAAGGTCCAACTGCGCATTCGTGCGCTGCCAGTCCATTTTGTTTTCCAGTCATTGCAGTAGCACCATCTGTGCAAATACCAACACATCGTGTCAAGTCGATATTATTCTGCACGATGAAATCGTTGACTGCGTTAAAAATGGCTTCCCCTGTGGTGTTGGTCAGCAGGGAACGACAAAAAATAAACTCATCCTGCACACCACCAGCATAAATGTACCTTACAAAACACAGCAGATTTGCCTCATTCTCGATATTAGTCGACTCGTCCAGTTGCAGTGTGAAAAACTGGCTTTGGCGTAAACGTGTGATCAGCTGATCTTTCACATTTTAAGCCATGGCTGTTATTCACCGTTGGACAGTGCCATTAGAGAGGGGCACCCTGTTAATTTTGTTGCTTGCTTTCTCCCCAAATGTCATAGTCATGATCTTGGCAGCTGGTTTGACTAAATGTATTCGCATTTTCCCCCGGTGAAAAGAACTGTGCTGGCGTCTTCGTCATTTGTTTCATGAGTTCATCACGTTTTCTCTCCAAAACACTTAGAGGTTTCCCAATGTAATCCTTGTGTTTACATGTCACTTGAGCTTGGCGGGTTCCATAGCCTCGTTCGCCAACGACTCGTAGCACAAAACATAATGTGGATTGGAATCCTCCAGTCCAAAGAAATCCAAATCTTATGTAGTCGCTGTGATATTTTCTGTTCACTTTAGCGCTGGACTTTCCACGTTCAAGCCGAGTTTCACAGCTTTCAGTCGGGTGGTGGTTGGACGGCGAACCCCTCTCCTGGGACTCAGTAACGGACACAAAATTACTTGCTGTGGCTGAAGCACTTGAAGCTGCTGAACCACCTGCATCAGGACAATGCACCTTGCCTGTTGCGTCAGATTGTTGATTTAATTTTCTCTTAACTGACCCTGTCTTTAGCCATCGATCCATCTTCTCAGTTGACCGCGGCTCAAATTGACCGCGCAGATCATTTATGACGTAACAAACTTACGTAGCTACGCAGCGTAGGTTCGTTTTACAATCTAAGATCTTTTCTCCTTGCCATAATTTCAGCAAAGCGTGTAGGGGAACTACAAGCCTTGTCTGTGAACAATTAATGTTTAAGGTGGAATTCTGATGGCTCTGGTGTCACGCTGTGGCCAAATACAGCTCACATCTGAATCGGCCTATCAAGTTGTTACAGTTTGACTCCCCCGTAGGAGATGGGCAGGAAAGGTAAAGTCTCTTGTGCCCTGTGCGAGTCCTTAGAGCTTATATTGGGGCTACCGCATTCATAGTCACAGTCAACTCTTTATCTGTTAAGGTGGTACTAGGAAAGGCAACACTCTCTCAAAGCAGCGCCTTTCCCACTAGATCGTGGATGTAATTTCCTATGCATACAGGGCGAAAGACCGTTCTCTACCGCCCAGAGTAAATCATCACGCATCACCGAGCACATTCGACAGGTTTTACAGGGTGAATGCAGCCACCCCTCATTCATTAGGCGTGGTTCTTCTGCAGAGTCCCTCTGCTCCGCCTTTATGAGGTAGGTACTCAGGAGTCCTCGCAACTCTGTTGTTATAAGTCATCCAGTGTTGAGCACTGCCTCTGGCGGTCAGTAAGGATGAAATTGTCACAATCTGATTTTCGTGTTTTATTTTGAAATGTTCACTTCCCCTTGTGTCTTGTCTTGTTTTGGGTGTGGGTGGTGATGGCCTAGTGGTCTAGTGGTACGCCTTCCAAACAAAAGTGAGTTCAATACCAGGCTGCCACCATTGTACCCCTGAACAAGGTACTTAACCCTGAGTTGCTCCAGGGAGACCTGTAATGTAATGTAATGTTTTACTTCCTGTCCTTGTGTTTTTCCTTCACTCTGTGATTGTTACTTTGATCCTCCTGTGTTCACTCACTCTACCCTTGTGTTTTTGCCTTTCTTCCCCAGCTGTGTCTTGTTCCCTCATTAAGTGTCTGTGTGTATTATGATATAATAAACTTATGAATGTATTGACATGTATTTGTTTACCTCAATTATGTAATAGTCACATACTTTATGTATTAGTGCGCCACGGAAAATAAGTATTATGCGCTTGTAACTAGTTGTTTACTTTGCACCAAAGAGTATTAAGTACTGAATGGATTTATTAGTTAGGTAAAGGAAGCCCTAACTACGGTTCTATGAATCCTGGATGACCGCCAGAGAATCTCAGATCTTATACTTGATTGGGTCATCTGAGGTCACAAGTGACTTTGTTGATATACTAGTCGACCTGCGCAAGCGCGAGACGGAAGATATTCAGTGTTAAGCACTGCCTCTGGCGGTCATCCAGGATTCATAGAATCTTAGTTACATCCGTAACTTTCGTTTTACCTCACAGAACACTGGTCTACCCAGCCTCGATCAGTTAGTTAATTTGTGTTATTGTGTTACTTTGGTTATTTGGTTAGTAACATTATTGACTGTTGTTATTGGCATACAAGGTAATTCATCATACTAGAATACTTACATCAAATCTTACATCAAATTTATTTAAGCTACATATTCTGAGTCTATATTTATACTTTTTAAAATATTTTTATTAAACCAAGATTATAAATGTATATTGCTGGGTATACACATAAATCATTTCCATTCATGTGAAATAATTCTAAAATCCAATGCATGTGCATCCACAGATATATAAATGATATAGGATCGTATTTTGAGATTGGAATATAATCAAAAATAAAATAAATTTAAAATAGGAAGGAAAGAAATTCCCTTTTGTTGCCCTCATTCTACCCATCCCAAGTCTGTGTTCTACTCTACAGTATTCAGTCTTCATTTTCCTTCAGTTCACCAGAACACTTCCTGCCAGTTCTAACTGTAACAGCCCCAGACTATTTCTCCTCCATCAAACGGTTGTTATGGAGACAGTTCAGTTGTCACCATGTTGTTGTCATCATGTCTCCATGAACTGAGCAAACTGAATACATTCAGTTAAATCCACCACAATCTACTATATTGTTCATTTTTAAGGCATTGTACAGTGATTCTTTAACCACTGACCTTTATGTTGGTTGAAAAATGCCAAAAGTAATGTAAAACAAAAACAAAACAAAAAAGTAAAAATAGTATTAGACAGGTAAGAACTAATGTTTTAAGATAACAATATTGTTGGCAGTCTGATATATGTTTTCATGCAAAATGGACATCACATACATATATTATTATATATGTTATACATTAGCTCTTTACAGAGAGTTCAGAGTGAAGTACAATATGCATCCATATTCCAGACTACACAATACTTCTAAGGAGTCTGTATTGTGTTCACACTGGAAAAGTAGACTAGACTACATTAACACTACAAATCCCCTTGGTATTTAAGAAAGCTCTTAATGTACACATGGTCGAACAATGCACGCTTCAATGGAATTAGAGAGGTTACAAATTATTGCACAAATATGTATTTGTGGTGAGGCAGCTCCAAAGGGATCTTGGAAAACAAGAAAAGGGTAAATAACATTCAGTTTGATTGATGTCTGTGGCAGGCATACATATTACGGCATTTTCTCTTAGTATTAAATGTACATTGTTTCTTGTATCTGAAAAAACTTAATTATTATGATTAATGCATACTGTATGGAATTAAAAAAATATATTTACTATGCCATTGATACAAAGGAATAGCTAAAATGTCACAAACCATTGTAACATTTTAGAGACCTGGTTATTGTTTTAAGCTGCTTCATCATTATGCTAAGAGGATAAGTCTCACCTGAAGAGGTTCTGGAATTGGAATTGTTACCTGGGAGTCCAGTGAGTTTAATCCCATCAGAATCTGCAGTATGAAAGTGTTTTATCAGACTTTTAATTAACAATTTCACACTGAATTACTTGTATCCTCTGAATTTTGTATTGTACTTTCTTTACATACACAAAAATACTTTCACCTCTCTCACTCTGCCTTTTTTTTTATCACTCCATCACATTCTTGCGTCCTCTCGCTTCACGTCACACTTTCTCCACCACTGTCACTCTAACTCTCTGCTTTCTTCAGTTGCAGAAATAGCTTTGTGTTGCTGTGGCGATCAATGATACTCCTTGTTTTGTATGCGTGTGTGCTTGTGATTCTTTCAACATATAACATGTATGTAAGCATACACATGAGCCTGAATAGTTGGACCAGGAGGTTAATGGTCTGTTTTTATCATTTTTATTAATCTATTCAAAAACAGTTTGAGTCAAAATCAAACATGTTTCACAAAGACTTTAAATACAAAACCATGTCTGCACTGTGATAAAAAAAAGCTATAATAATGAAAATGAGCTGAAAATTCTCTCGCTCTCATGCGTTATACAAGCACTGAAGCATAACAAGTAATGCACCATAGTTTACAAAATGTATCTTTTAAGCCCTTTATAGTATTGATATCATATCCATACAGCAATTTGAAACATATGGAGTTCATTTTGTCACACCCACTTTTCCTTTTAACATTGTCGATGACACTTGATAAAGGTAATAACGGAGCACAATCTGTCTTTCCAAGCCAAAAACTCGGTTTTTCCCGCCAATAATGAAAATGGAGTTTCTGAAAATGTTTTCAGTGATCTAAAATGCTGTTTGGATGTGAACAAAAGAACAATATGCATAGAAAAGCAAAGTTCACTAAAAATACTGTGTACATTGGACTAGGTTTCATCAAAATATACATGCTGTACATATTAGGGTAGGACTTTTGCAAACGGTATCTTTAACCAATTAAAGTTTCCGTACTCAGTTCACTAGGTAGCGGGCTGAACTGAACATTGAGTTGTAGTTATGTCCTGGTCCCTTGTCTAAATTGTGTTCTCCTTGTTTTTCTGTCTTTAGTTGTCTTCCTGTTTTATTTTGGTAAACTCACCCTCGTTCCAGATACTTCACTTCCTGCCCTCGTGTGTTTCCCGCCTGTGTGATTACGTGCCCCGCCCTGATCAGTTTCACCTGTTCCTAATCACCTTCCTCTACTTGTGTATTTAGTCTCCGATCTGTTCTAGTGAGCGGTCCAGCAGTTTTTGAACTTGTTATCCTGCCTCGTCACTTGATATATGTTTAGTCAAGTTTTTTGCTACTCTGTACTATCGAGTTATTTTTGGACTGTTTCTTTTTCTTCTTGTTATTGCCTTTTTAAGTAAATATTATTACTTATAGCCCTTTTGTCTGTGACTCGTGCTTTTGTGTCCATTTCCAGCTGATGCCAGAGCAACACTCTGATAGTTGTGTTTCAGTTTGCTTTTCAATAATACTTTAATGAATTTATACAAAAGGAGAAGTTACATACATAATAAAATATAAGGAGGGACACAATTGACATGCAACTACAAATTAAATGTTCAAGTGCCAAGGTATGCGTCTTTTGTCTGGTGTCTAGTGTTCTTTTTCTTTTCAGTTTTAATACTAATAATAATAATACATTTAATTTACCTTGCACTTTTTATAATACTGAAAGACAATTTACATTTACAAGATAAAATGATCATATAAGAGAATGCACTAATACAACACAACATTAATTACACATTAAAAGCAGTTCTGACATGGGAGTTTTGATTGGGAATTTGAACAAGGACAGATTGCTTGGCAACAGAGCAGCGGAGACTGCAGGAAGGAGTGGGGAGCAGGTTGGTCAGGTAGGAGGGGAACTGGTTATGGAAGAATTTGTGAGTGAGAAAGACTTTCAAATTGATCTGTTGTGGGACAGGGAGCCAGTGGCCAGAAAGAGTGGAGTAATCGATAGTGAGGCTGAAGTTGTAAAAGTTTGGTGAGAGATGTGGGACAGATGATGATCATGTCAGACTTATCACAGATGGGTTTAAGTAAGTTGGCTTGCATGATATAATTTCAGTGAGGCAGTTGATCAGAGTGTAGTGAGTTGCAGTTGTGATGGATTTTGTGTAAATGTAGAGCTGGACATCATTGAAGTAGCAGTGGAATTGGAGGCGTATGATGTTACCAAGTTCGAGAAGGTAGAGGATGCAAAGGACAAAGCACCAAATCCTGGGGGACGTTTCAGTATTTTTGAAAGAAAGGGGAAATTGCAGGTGGGCTGGAAATTACTCATGATGTCGGGGTTGAGTCCAAGTTCTTTGAGGATGAGGGAGATGGCAGCAAGTTTGAGTGCTTGGGGGACTAAACCAGTCTCTGCCTCTGATTGGCTAGTACTCGTTCCCTCTCTTGGATTCGTTGGTTAAGTTTAGGCATGAGGAGTGAGATTGGTTAGGGTGTGGCTAAGAATATTAAAGTAAGCCAATCAGAAGCAGAGTAAGGCCTGTCATGTAATAATTTTGCTATGTGCTTCTGTTTGGTGCGTTGAACATTGTATTTTCCCACCTGGCTCCCTGTAATACACACTTGAATAGAATGTTTATTGTCTATTGAGTTTTAACATTTAAGTGAGTTTTGTTGATTTTGATATTAAATATTGGACATCATGCAATCCCTCCACTTACATCTTTGTATTTTTCTGTGTGTGTGCCACAGATCAACCAATCGTCACCCTGCACACCATCAGATTGATGCCCAGTCTTCCCGGACTCATTTCTCTTATTGAGGCAGAGGCAGATGCAAGGCAGGTTGACAGCCAGCAATGTTGGTGCTCTGCTGTTGTGTTGCAGTCCCCCACTCCATGCCCGTCACATTTAAATTGACTCAGACTTTTGGACCCTACTGTATTGCTACTAAACTGTAGTGGTAAATTACATAACTTAATGAAACTCAAAACACAGTTCATGTGATACAAATGTCACACATTTAAAATGTTTAATATATACAAATGTGAAATAGACTTTTGCTGAAAATGCATGCCAAGTGGTTGTTGTCCTGGTTCAAGTTGTTTGCTGTGAGAACGTTGACAATAGTTTGCACATGTAATGTATGTTTCTTTTCTTGATTTAGTGTGTCTAGTTACTAGTTATCACATTTTGACTACTAGCTTAGCCCTTTTCCCATGATACTAGTAACAATTTGTTTTTTATGAAAGTAAACTAATGCAAATCTTTTTTTTAATGTATTTGTGTACTTTGTAAGTATGCCAAATGTCAGACTATAAGAAACCCACGCTTTAATTTCAAAGGGTTGTGTAACGACACGTACTGAACACAGGGAATAGGACTCAAATGCCACGACTCAGAGACAGGACTGAGTACGGGAAAATAGTCTTTACTTGCAGCAAAAACAGGTCGGTACACGGGAAGGCAGTCAGCGAGACAAACAAAACAGGCAAGGAGTAGGCGAATGCAGAGTCCGGTCACTGAAGCAGGATCAGGGAAGCCAGGAAGACGGCGACAATGGGAGACACAGGGGAATATGGGAGACATGGGAGACACAGGGGAATATGAGAGACATGGGAGACACATGGGAGACACATGGGAGACACATGGGAGACACATGGGAGACACATGGGAGACACATGGGAGACACATGGGAGACACGGAGGTACGAATACGAACTGGCAACGAGGGGAACAAAACACACAGACTATATACACCGGGAAGTGGGCGGGGTAATGAGACACAGGTGGAATCCTAATGACAGATGAGAAACACATGGGCAGGAAGTGGAGACACTGATACGAAAGCAGAGGTAAGTAACACAAACTAAAACAGGAAGTACAAACAACAATAAACATTTAGCGGACAACAGGAACCCTTACAGGATGGTCAGTATTTACGTTTGGAGAGCATGAACATTGTTTTATCTTTTTTACCACCCCAATCAAGAGGGTGCCACATGTCAGTATATAAGGAAGTAACCCTTTGATGTTGACATATGGCAAACCTTTAGATTTGGTCTGTGTACTTCCATACACTGTACAAGTAGTGATAAAAATTGCAACGGATCACAAAACGCACGATTCGGATCATTTCATGCCTTTGAGTCACGGATCAGATAATATTTTGGATCAGAAAAAAAATTAAAGGGAAACAAATATAAATTATCTTTCCATTTATCCATTTAAATTTCATCTCTAAGAATTTTTTCATTTTCCATTTGATAAAGTTCCTCTTGACAGTTTTCAAGATAGAGGAAGTCATCATGCTAAAACAGAGTTTAACAAAATATGTATTGTGTATTACAGTAATAGATAGGAAGACAATATCACATACAGTGTTGCAATGCATCTCAAATAATTATTTAGGGATTTTTGTAATGGTGTATACCACTAGTATATGTCACCTAATGTTAATCCTTTAACACCAACCGGTATGTGAAGGTATTTATTGATTACTGTGACGTTAAGTTGGTGTGCCTTGTTTCCAAAAGGGTTGTGCACCACTGGCATATAGTATGGTCGTTTTTCATATTAGAGATTTTTTTTAAATGTGATGCCCTCTAGAAACTCCTAGAAATGGTACCAAAAGTTTAGCTTTGTGTGTGTGTGTGTGTGTGTGTGTGTGTGTGTGTGTGTGTGTGTCAGCAAGTTTGGCACATGTTTTTGCCAGTGCTGAGACAAACCCATTGGCAAGGTCATCTGCCTCTCCCTTCTGTTAAGGTGTTAATATTGATAACTTTGTCTTTGCGTTTCTAGGCTACATTGTGCTAGGCTGGACCTTGAGGGACCTACAAATTAAAATGATAATGCTCGGAGAGCAAGAGGGAAGTGATTTACGCCTGAAACAGACTGGAAGCGGGTTAAGAATGACCAGACGAGAGGTATATGCTCGATATGTTTAATGTAGTCTGGGCTTGCTGTGAGTTAACTTCCCAGAGTATTTCTATGCATTTTTTATAGTATTGCTATGTATTAGTTGTTAAGGTTTTTTCCGGCTTTTTGCAAGCCGAGAAAATTGCCTCAACTTTTTCCCTTAGCAAACCACATGCAGAACTTTGGAATTTGATTAATATTGTTGACGTCATCGTGTAATATTTTCATGAAGCTTAGTAGTTTTGCCGGTTGCAGCGAGAAAGAGAAGTTCGGAGAAGCTATGGAGAAGGAATTTTGGTCGGCACCAAGGTGCTTCTGGAAAACCATCCGGCACCTCAGGAGGGGGAAGCGAGGAACCATCCAAGCTGTGTACAGCAAGGGTGGGACCCTGCTGACTTCAACTGAGAAGGTTATCGGCCGCTGGAAAGAGCACTTTGAGGAACTCCTGAATCCGACTAACACGCCCTCTATGGTTGAGGCAGAGCTGGAAGCTGATGGGGGATCATCGTCAATTTCCCTGATGGAAGTCACTGAGGTAGTCAAACAACTCCACAGTGGCAAAGCCGCAGGGGTTGATGAGATCCGTCCAGAAATGCTGAAGGCTTTGGGTGTTGAGGGGCTGTCTTGGTTGACACGCCTCGTCAACATTGCGTGGAAGTCTGGGACAGTGCCTAGGGGTTGGCAGACCGGGGTGGTGGTTCCCCTCTGATTGAAGAGGAACAATGCGGATTCCGTCCTGGTCGTGGAACAACAGACCAACTCTTTACTCTTGCAAGGATCCTGGAGGGGGCCTGGGAGTACATCTACATGTGTTTTGTGGATCTGGAGAAGGCGTATGACCGGGTCCCCCGGGTGATACTGTGGGAGGTGCTGCGGGAGTATGGGGTGAGGGGGTCACTTTTGAGGGCCATCCAATCCCTGTACGCCCAAAGCGAGAGTTGTGTCCGGATACTCGGCAGTAAGTCGGACTCGTTTCCCGTGAATGTTGGCCTCCGCCAGGGCTGCGCTTTATCACCAATCCTGTTCGTGATTTTCATGGATAGGATATCGAGGCGTAGTCGTGGAGGAGAGGGGTTGCAGTTCGGTGACCTGAGGATCTCATCGCTGCTCTTTGCAGATGATGTGGTCCTTATGGTATCATCGGTTTGTGACCTTCAACAGTCACTGGATCGGTTCGCAGCCGAGTGTGCAGCGGTTGGGATGAGGATCAGCACCTCCAAATCTGAGGCCATGGCTCTCAGCAGGAAACCAGGTGGATTGCCTACTCCGTGTAGGGAATGAGCCATTACCCCAAATGAAGGAGTTCAAGTACCTCGGGGTCTTGTTCGCGAGTGAGGGGACAATGGAGCGAGAGATTGGCCGGAGAATCAGAGCAGCGGGGGCGGTAATACAGTCACTTTACCGCACCGTTGTGACGAAAAGAGAGCTGAGCCAGAAGGCAAAGCTCTCAATATACCGGTCGATCTTCGTTCCTACCCTCACCTATGGTCATGAAGGCTGGGTCATGACCGAAAGAACGAGATCACGGGTACAAGCGGCCGAAATGGGTTTTCTCAGACGGGTGGCTGGCGTCTCCCTTAGAGATAGGGTGAGAAGCTCAGCCATCCGTGAGAGACTCGGAGTAGAGCCGCTGCTCCTTTACGTTGAAAGGAGCCAGTTGAGGTGGTTCGGGCATCTAGTAAGGATGCCACCTGGGTGCCTCCCTAGGGAGGTGTTCCAGGCACGTCCAGCTGGGAGGAGACTCCAGGGAAGACCCAGGACTCGGTGGAGAGATTATATCTCCTCACTGGCCTGGGAACGCCTCAGGATCCCCCAGTCGGAGCTGGAGGATGTGGCCCGGAGAAGGGAAGATTGGGGTTCCTTACTGGAGCTGCTGCCCCCGCGACCCGATCCCGGATAAGCGGTAGACGATGGATGGATGGATGGCAGCGAGAAAGAGAATGCCTGCACACGCCACATGAGGAGGAGGATATTTACACTGCAAAACCTGCCAGGGAGTACAATGTTATTATTACTGCTACAAGATGCTACAAAAATGAAAGCAAGATTGTAATTAAGCATATGGATATTAACTATGTGAGAGAGAGAGGGAGAGAGAGTGAGTGAGTGAGTGAGTGAGTGAGTGAGTGTGTGTGTGTGTGTGTGTGTGTGTGTGTGTGTGTGTGTGTGTGTGTGTGTTTGTGTGTCGTTAATCTCTGTTTTGTCCTTGAGAAGCTGAAGGCGAGCCCAGTCCTTCTGGTCCCCATTATCACCTGCCAAGACGTGCCGCCCACATCTCATTTAGCAGGGTTCACAACACTCACACACACTGGCACGCATGCACGCGCACGCACACACACACACACACACATAAAATAAAACATTGAATCAAGAACAATCTACCATAAGATGCTGACTTATACAGCTTCTCTCCTTCAGTAAAAACATCTCATTAACCTCGTTCGGATCACACCCATCTTCAAACTCAACCTTCATTTTGATCTCAACTACACATCTGTAAGTTTTGTAACTGCATCATGCACGGCTGTAACGCCATAACGGCCACAAAGATCTGTCCTCAGTCTCTCTCTCTCTCTCTCTCTCTCTCTCACACTCACACACACACACACACACTCTCTCACACACACACACACACACACACACACACACACACACACACACACACACACACAAATATATATAGACAAACATGTCCAATGCCCTTCAACCCTCATCTCTCCTTAGTTTTAATTTCTCCACCACCCCACCAGCAGTGTAATGTTCAACCTCCGCCTCATCAATCTGGAGCCAATACTGCATCGCTGCTGTGGCATTACACACACACACACACACACACACACACACACACACACACACACACACACACACATATACACACTGATCTAAAACACTTATGCAAACACTGATCCAACACACTTTTTCCATTTGCTTCATGGATGAAGTGTATACGTGTTAAGAATAATTTAGAAAAAGATGATTTTTCTTTTAAACCTGCTGACACGTGATTCTTAGTTCCCATGGCAACCCCTTCACACCTTTCAAACTTGAGATAGGCTGGAGGGCATAGCTGTCTGCAATATAGAACACTCCCTTGGTACACGTCTACAAGGCAGAATTCTTCTCATTACATATGTGTAACAGAGAAAACCAACCAGTATAAGGCAACAGACTTCATGTTTATTTTAATTCACTGCACAGAAGTTGTATATTGTTTCCATTTAGTCCCATGAATAACCCAGTTCTATTTGGTTCTCAAGAAAACACAAAAGTCTTTAACAAAACTATTCCACGCAGGGAATATAAACAGTAAATATTAAAGTAGGATTTGATCTGTTCCAGACACTGTAGCTCCAGCGCACTACTATTTTCCCTTTGTGCAGGTTTACTTTAAACCAGCCCCCTCAGAGAAATAAGTAGGTTCATCCTCCACATTCAATGGAGTTAGCTCTGATTGAGCCTCTTTAGTCTTTAGTCAACAGTTATGGACCAGACTGAAGGACAACATGTCAGCTTCACTATACAGAGCTCAGTACAGGAAAATACTTTAACTCCAAATCATCTCTAAACCAATTGCGAGACCATCAAATTAGTATACTTGTTATAGTTAAATAACTACAGTTACTGTAAGACCGCACAACGGGCTGAGTATATAACCTCTTATAGTGTGGGCGAATTTACCCGAAAATACCTACAAACGACATACCCAAAGTAAATTGAAAGCTGCTCTTCAACCATTTGCACCAGATGATGATTTTGGTCTCATTCAAAAGATAACTCTCTTATTGTTCTTGCAAAACAGTGAAGAATCACTCCAAGTGCTTCTGGCGCTGAGTAATAGTTGTCTGAATATACTGAATTTGAAGAAAATACACTCCACCAGAATTTCTTTGTTGAAAAAGATGTCTGAAGATGGGTATAGCTGGTAGTCCCGAGCTGGAAAACACAATAGGAACATAGCACCAAGTGTTATCAAGTTCAGGTTCAAATTTCAGATGAAAGGTTTTCTAAGAGCAACACCAGGCGTTCACAAGCTGTGCAATTTGGAGATATTATTATATTTATTAATAAAATATTATTTGTATTGCTCATAAATAACTATAATATACCCATATTCCCTGTTAGTAGTAATGACACAGAGTAAGTGAAGTATAAACACATTTCTTTGTAATATTTTTGTGGTTTTTTTGTGTTTTTTTTTGTATTTTCTACTGAACTTGAATATAATAAATACAATTTTGAAAATAAATAACATTTGTAAAAAGCAAAAAAAAAGGAAATGACGTATCAAACTGTTCAGCCATTCATTGACTACACGATACGCCAGACATCGGGAGAATCAGTTGCTATTGGCACAGTCTGTAAACAAAAGAAGAGGGCTGGCACTTCCTTATCAAGTTGACACAGATTTGATTAGCTTGCCAACCCATGGACCAATCTACTTCATACTTGGCATGTGTGGCATTGCTGAGGACCCGAGGGAGTGCAGTGTGAAGTTATCTGTTGTCTTTCTGTACTTTGGTTAGCGCCTGTGCGTTACGCTTTAAATGTGCAAGTAGACTTGCATCAAAATCCCACAACAGAGTGGTCACGTCCGCTAACGACCACTACGGGACATCTCTGTATGTTTTCTTTCACAAAATAGCGCACATGTCAGTGTCATTACGCTACTGATGATAGAAATGAGGATGTGTGTTTGTGTGTCTGTGAGTTAAACACGTTGCACGTTTATCTGTACATTTACAGTACGGACGCCTGGAGCTGCCAAAAAGGTGCACCGCCCTTTTGCCAGAGCACAAATGTATTTAATGTAACATTCTTTTGAATATAAAGCATGGCATGGTGCGCAGCAAGTCCTTAAATGGCCTGTGTCAGGCATCAGTGAGCATCAGCACCATAGTACCCTTCCTGCCAAATGTTGTACAATTGACAAAGACATGTAGTGTATAGTAACATGCAGGTTGTAACATCAGTTAGTGTGATAAGTATTTAGCCAGCATAGTAACATTATGTTTCATTTGTATTTAGCACAACATAGTTTGTGTTGGTTGTTGGCGATTAACATAATCATTTTTGGGGAACATCACTGTTTTATAGGGCATGCGCTGTGTTGGGAGATCCCCCATCTTCATGATACTCCAAGGTCTCCAAATTCAGTGTGCCTGTCTGCTTGCTCCAAGGAACAACAGCACCTTAAGTTGCACAAGTGAGGTACATAAAACTTATATACACATATAATGGGGCTTTGACTTTATTGAGGTCATAACATTTTCATGGCACTAAGAAGCCAGACTGTAGTGTCTCGACCATAAACATGTGCATAGACTCACTTCAACCCGGTACAACTGGAAAGAGCACTGCACTCGTTATACCAAATAACATTATTCACACCTTTGTGTGTTAAATCTTTCACTGTCAGACGGTTTTGCAATCTCCAATTTTGCGGCTGCACCGTTTGTAAATTATGCAAAGTGTACACAGCTGGCAGCAGGTGGAGAAGTACACAGATCCATTACTTCAGTAAGAGTACAGGGAAAATAAAAGCTCAGCAAGTAAAAATCTTACTTAAGCTAAAGAACTAAAATATTCTCAGCACAATTTAAAGTATCAAAAGAAGAAGCACTCGTTCTGCAGAAAAAATATGACTCCTCTGACTCGTGTGCTTTTATATACGACATCTTTTCTTTTTGAGCTTGTGAATTCTGATGCTGCTTTGTGGAAGTAGCATGTTACTGTTATGGAGGGTAGTTTAGTCCAATGGTTCAACTTTGTTTTTATTTTCTGAAATATTGTGAACCTTTTCCTAGGGCTGGGCAATATATCGATATTAGATTAGTGTTCTTTTTCTGGTTTTAAAAGCTGCATTACAGTAAAGTGATGCACTTTTCTCAACTGACCCGAATGTTATATTATTTGTCTTTACCCACTTAGTCATAACATCCAAATAACTGATTGTGTGAATATTTTGTGAATGCACCAAAAGTCAACCCTACTATATTGTTGCGATATCGAGGTATTTGGATTAAAATATCATGATATTTGTTTTAGTCCGTATTGCCCAGGCCTACTTTAACTTTGTCAGCCTCAAACAGAAACCATGTGAGAAGTTTACAGAGGAAACCACTTTTTGGTGAAGTGCTAACAACTCAGAGACATCTGAAATCTGACAAGGGGTCCCAACTAGACACTGCTTTCTTGGGGATCACAAGCATAAAACATTGGGAACCACTGAGATAGATAAATGTACAAAACATTCCCCTGAAATCCAGTGGAGTAAAACAGTAACATAAAATGAATATACTGTACAATTATCTCAAAATTGTACTTAAGTTTTCTACCACAGCAACTGGATAATCTTCCCACTGCACTTGTAATAAATGGTAGTTCACCTTCTGTGCTTTTCTATACACTGGTAAGATGTTCCAGAAAGATTTAAAGTCCATGTTAAGTTTAGTTTATCCATTTTGATACAAATAAGTGTTCTGTCTCCTTTATTTTGTTTTATAACTTGTGTTGAAGTGGGAATAAGACGCGTTGTGTTGATTGACATCTGTTGCTTGAGATCACCTCGCACCTACATTTTATCAAACGTGAGAAGTTTTATAATACAATGTACAATGTGAAGGACAGACAGAGCTGGAGAAAACCATTTTATGTTATTTTCATTTCCTGCATCTAATTCATACTTATCCATAAAGTGTTTTTCAACATTTCCAACTTCCTCCTCCATCTCCTGGATGGTTCTCTCAACACATTAATCACTCTCCTTCATCAACACCCTTCTCATTTTAAGCTTTGACACACACATACACATACACACACACACACATGCGCGCACACACACACACACACACACACACACACACACATAAAACACATCCATTTATTTCATACAGACAGGTATTCTCACAGCTGCTCAGTCCTTCAAACTGTTAACAGGCTCCAATCATACAATGTGAAAAAAGATGCGTAGTGATGCGTTCATGCATGTTAAAGAACGTGTGCTCACACACATGAACAAGAAGGTAATGGTATTTATTATAAGCAGGGAGCCTTCAGCCACTGTGACCTTCATCTTCAGTGTGTGTGAGGGTGTGGCTGGCACAGAACCAACCTGGCTCATCATACACACTGACTAGTACACCAGCACACAGCGATGTCAAAAAGACGCAGAGGAACAACCGTCACCTCAGCGCTTCACGCAATTATGATGTCAAAGCCTCACACACATGCATGTACAGTAGTTACATGTTGTGTCTGAGGTGTACAGTGCCTTCCAGAATTACTGGCACCCCTTTAGTAATATTTCGTGCAGCCTCCTTTTGCCACGATTACAGCTCTGAGCCTTCTCCTGTGATGCCTGATGAGGTTGGTGAACGCATTCTTCCACACACAATCTCTCCAGATCCTTCAGATTTTGAGGTTGACGCTTTTGACTCTCCTCTTCAGCTCATCCCATAAATGTTCTATGAGATTTAGGTGCGGGGACTGTGATGGCCATGGCAAAACCTTTATTCTTTAGTCAGTAAACCATTGTTATGTAGATTTTGAGGTGTGCTTTGGATGCTGGAAGGTCCAACCACGGCCCATATTAAGCTTCAGGGCAGAGGCTGTTAGGTTTTCATTTAATATCTGCTGGTATTTGATAGAATCCATGATACCATGTACCCTAACAAGATGTCCAGGGCCTTTGAAAGAAAAACAGCCCGACCACATCAAAGATCCACCACCATACTTCACAGTGGGTATGAGGAGCTTTTCTGTATGGCTATCTTTCTGTCTACGCCAAACCCATCTTTGATGTTTGTTGCCAAGAAGCTCTATTTTGGTCTCATCTGACCATATAACCCTGTCCCAATCAAAGTCCCAGTAACGTTTGGCAAACTGTAGGTGCTTTAGTTTGTTGTTAATTGGCAGCAATGGCTTTTTTCTGGCAACCCTCCCAAACAACTTGTTGTGATGTAGGCGGCGTCTGATGATCGTTTTGGAGACTTTCTGACTCCAAGACTCAACTAACCTCTGCAATTCTCCAGCTGTGATCCTTGGAGATGCTTTTGCCAGTCGAACCATCCTCCTCACGGTGTATGGCGTCAATGTACACACACATCCTCTTCCAGGCTGATTCTTAACATCTCCTGTTGCTTTAAGCTTCTTAATTGGAAGTGTTCCCTGTAGTGGAAATGGGCATTTTCAACTGTTTCAAGATTTGCTTATATCCATTTCCTAATTTGTGCAGCTCAACAACTTTTCGTCGCAGATCATCACTGTGTTCTCGGGTCTTTCCTATAGTGAAGAATGACAAAGAGAATGTTGGCTTGTATCACCTCATATTAATACCCCAGTGAAACAGGAAGTCATGGTTGACCACTTAAGAATTCCTAATCAAACAGGTGAACCTAAAGATGTAAGATATGACTGGTCCCAATAATTGTGGCACAGATGTTTTGGAGAAAAATATTATTATTAATATTAACTTAATAATTTTACTTCAGTGAAAAGGTAAGATTTTTGTGAATATTTTGAGTGAAAGGCCAAGACGATAAAAAGCAAAGATATTTTACAGCCTGTTTTGCTCATTTACTAAAAGGGTGCCAATAACTGTGTGGCTGAATGGACATATAGCCGGTATGAGTGAAAAGGTGTAAGGTTGTTATCTACTCTGCCTTCAGAAGTGGTGCAGTGTGTTTCGGCTAAAGGAGCAGCAGAAACTAAAAGGCGAGCAAAGTTTGGGGACGAAAGAGGGAAAACTAAGGAAATATAAGGTGGTTGAACCATGGGATAATATTAGCCACCCCTGCAAGGAAAATTCTAAATTTCCCTCTGTCTTTTATTTAAAAAAAATTCCCTGTATGGCTCCACTACACACACATATAAACACATAAACAACTCACAAATACACACACAAGAACCCAACACAACAGACTGCCCTGCACCTTTGCTTTTCACCTTGTGAGTCTCTGTGTGTGTGTGTGTGTGTGTGTGTGTGTGTGTGTGTGTGTGTATGTGTGTGTGTATGTGTGTGTGTGTGTGTGTGTGTGTGTGTATGTGTGTGTGTGTGTGTGTGTGAGTGTGTGTGTGTGTGTGTGAGTGTGAGAGAGAGAGAGAGAGAGAGAGAGAGAGAGAGAGAGAGAAAGACTGAGGACAGATCTTTGTGGCCGTTATGGCGTTACAGCCGTGCATGATGCAGTTACAAAACTTACAGATGTGTAGTTGAGATCAAAATGAAGGTTGAGTTTGAAGATGGGTGTGATCCGAACGAGGTTAATGAGATGTTTTTACTGAAGGAGAGAAGCTGTATAAGTCAGCATCTTATGGTAGATTGTTCTTGATTCAATGTTTTATTTTTTTAATGACAATTATGAAAGCACAATAATGAAACATTAAAGATCAAAGTGTGTATTAAAGGCCACAGGCCTCATGTTTTTGTAACAATTCAAGGACATCCAGAAAATAATAGTGTCAAAGGATCGGCAACAACATCAGCAGGGAGGAATGTAAGAGGAGCTCCAGAGGAGAGTGGAGGCCATTGTAAAAAAAAAGCGTTGAGGGAAAAAGAAAGATATTATTACATATTTATAATGTATGCCAGTCATAGACTATTAATCCGTTTAGATAAACTCTGATCCAGCTGTGACATCTGTTTCCATAAGATTTAATTGGATAGGTTTCTCCTCCTGTTTGTGTGGACGACGTATCTATCAAACACCCACTTCTAACAGCTGGTTACTGTTTCATGAAGCTAATCACTTTAAACTGCAGAATACCTTTATTTCTTCTGATGCCCCAACTGTCAATAGGAATTTATTACGAGCCTGATTATGAAGGATCGAGCCAATGGGGAGGCAAAAAGTCATCTTGGTTCAGGGAAGGTATCGAAGCAGTTTAATAGACCCGAGAGTAAACCGTGCGTACAGTGTGAAGTATTGATGAGGTAAGTGTCCTCCACAGCTACATCATATTCCTGCCTGAGACTCAGCCTGCAGATCCCAGACCTGCTGCTCGGGCTGGAGGGGGGGTAGGGAAGGAGGGGAAGAGGTCTCTTGCCTGATATACACAAACAAGTAAACATTGAAATGTCTCATATTCAAGATGAACAGCTTATGTGAACTAATGGAAAGCAAAGAGTAATTAAATCCCTTGTTCCCTCAACTGTCTTTGCTTAGTCTTCACTTGACACTCAGCAGTGTCAGTTAATCCTTCAGCTTGGTACAGTATGTCAGATCATATAAGCTAGGCTTCCCAAAAATGCATATTTAGCATATGGTACTATAGTATTCACATGGTAGGACTTAAAAAAAGTTATAAACTATCTGAACCCGTTTTTTATCTGTATTGGGTGATTTTTCAAGGCATATGAGAATCAAGTTGACATTGTGAACATTAGTAATGTCAAAACAATGTATTGATAGTGTACAACGAAACAACAAAAAAGTCCTATTGTTTTTATTTTTCTTACTTCCATTTGAGATTAATATGTTTATGACTGTTTGTAGTGTGCATGTTTTACATTTCAGTGAATCTAGCAGTCATGTGTCTCATACCAACATCCCTGTCGGGACACGAAGGCGGTCTTTAGTGTCCTAGAGACACTTCTACATTCAGTCATCCCCTCAGCTCTACTTCTACCCTGGCTTCTCAGAGTCAAGTCATTCTCATGAGGAAACTGTCGACATCGATCAAACAAATGACAAGGGCTGTCGTTTTCTGGACAGTTTTCATCTATGTCTTTTTAAATTAAGTTATAAATCAGGTATACTTTCAATGTTTTTTCATTGTGGTTCCATGAAGTTCCATCCCCTTTTTGAAGATTTGAAAGAGAACAAATATAACCTTAGTAGTTTAAAAGCCCTTTGTCATTTGAGTAGTTATATTCTTTCTTTGCCAAATTTTTTTGGGTGGAAATGTAAATGCTGCATGGATTATGTTGTTTTTTTTCAATTGAGGAAGTATGAAAGGAGGACTTTGACAGCAGAGAATGGGGTTCACATCCTGCTGTTCATCCCGTTGTTGAGTTAATGCTGGTAAATCACTTTTAATATATTGGTGGAAAGTTGAAGGTTTGGGTTAAATAATTAAAAGGCGACACGTTCTGCTTTGCTTCAAGTCAGTGCTGACAAAATGAAAATCATTGAACACCAATGAAAAGTAAGACATTGCTCTTGATATGAGTTACTGCATACATAACACATAAATATACATAGAATTAAATGTTTTTGTTTAAAACAAAAAACGATCTAATCATAATTGCTCATGTCACTAAACTCAGGATTAATCACGACAGTGTACTTCAGCTGCCGCTGCTCTGCTCACTGCTTCGCTGCAATGCCTGCAGTGCACCTGTCAGCTGTGCTGTCACTTTATGTTACTGCTGCAGGTCCTCATACCGTTGTAATAGCTCCACCTCCCCCCTGCATCACCTCCACCTGTAGGCTCTGGGTGTATGTTCCTCTACGGGAGACTTCTGTATTCTCACTCCCCACTCCCTGCCATGCTGACCTTGAATTTCTGAACAACACTGTACATATTCTACATTCACATATCCATTAATCAATTTCATGAGTTTGCTGAATTAGATATATATAACTGCATGGAAAATCATTTACATAATTAATTAATGTATTAGTTTTTTACTATGTTTCTTTCTTTTTCTTTACTATGAAGTTGTTAATATGAAATGAACACAGACACACATGCAAGACGGCACAGAAATAAATAATTGACAGAACTCTGCCTCGCTGTGTTTGTGCCCAGTTTAGAGAGAAAGACTGCGTGATGTCAAATGCAGACTGTGTGTCAGTGAATGGATGTAAATATAAAACTAGCTGTGTATACATACAATTGTTCTCATCCACAAGCATTGTATCAAACAGGTGATGTGGATACACATTTGGAAGCAGAGCGCCACAGAGATCCCTCCCTGTCCAATCTGAGATCCAAACCGTAACTAAAATGAGGAGTGTCACTTTGTGACCTGCTTGTCTGAGCAGCTTCTCACTCGTATCTACTGTTTTTCTATATATTATTATTTAATTATACATGTATTAATTACTCCAGTTTATAATTGTGCAATAGCCTGGTCAGTGCGTGAAACACAAGAGGTCTCTGGGAGTCCCTGACCTCTTCATTATTATCATTTTGAACCCCCTTTGAATCAAACATTAAGCTCATTATTTACGATCTATACTGTAATGTTTATTTGAATGTAAAATGTAATAGTCCTTGAAGCAGAACCCCAAATTTCTGCCGTCATGCAAATTTGGAGGGACCATGTCTTATAGTGACTTTTTAGAGGTCTATGTTCGTAGTGTTGGTAAATGCATGATAGCATCGCAGCAATGGTAGCTATCTATGTGCTATCAGTCCTTTTTACACACTGTCAGTATAAAAGAAGGTAACCTAGACAGAATATCTTGAAGCCATATATCACTGTAAAGCTTAGAATATAATTTATCGTCCAGTACATCTTAATGACACTGACAACAACACAATTTGATCTTTGACCTCTAATGGTGCAATAGGGCAATTCCGAATGCCTCTGCAGATGCCCTTTTAACAACTACATATTGTTGATTATTGATGTATTTATGGATAGTAAAGAACAAAGAGCTTTAAAATTATATCACATGAATAACAACAGTAACATTTATTATCAGAATAAACATAACTCTGTTTGTTTCTGATGGATTGTTCAGAACTTTGCATTTGATTCTGGTATTGGGACAGTTGGAAATGGCTTTCTAAGCAGCATAAATGCAAAATACCTTTTCTACTACTAGGTTAATCCATTTTATATTTCCTCTTTATCATCCCATTACAACTGATTAGGCCCCTACTGAGTAGCAATGGGTTAAGGCTAATGTTGCATCCAACAAAGCAGAGACCACCCACCAGCTCCCACTCATGTCTGAGTGACGAGGGGAGGTGCACTAGATATGCAAAGTAGTTGGTGCGGAGGACGTGTACCTGCATCTGGATGGGATGGATGAATGATTTGTTCTTCATTCTATTCAACTTCGCGACACGGGCCTCGGCCACTGTCCCTAAAACCAACATAAGACTGTAACTTGTGTTCGGATCCAATTTGAAACACATTCTGAGTTCTGATTAGGTGACAATGTGACCTCCAGTACTGTTGTCTTCATTTTGTTTCCGCTGTTCTACATGATCTCTTGAGCTCATGGATGGTGTTATCTATCCATGGAGATGTTTTATTTTGGTGACCTTTTTGACCTTGAGTGGGGCAACTTTGTTCAGTGTGTTAGTCAGGTTGTTATTGAAGGCAATAATCATTATATCTGATGAACAGCTCTCATTATATGGATCAAAATAACTTATAAAGAGATGGAGCAGAGCTCTCAAGGCAATGATCGACCTGGTGGAGGTCAGTCAGGCATGAAATAAAGCGACCAAATGAATATTAAGCAAACTTTAGTTGTACTTTGGAGAAACATACCGCAAGGTGAAACAGATTGTACCTAATTGATGTATTCCTTGTTTGGATCCTAGAAGATTTGCAGTTTTAAAATCGTCATATAAAAGCAGAATCTCAACTGCATGCTTTGGTTATGAAAATAGAGCATGACTCTTGAAAAGATCTCCATTGCGCAAGGCATGAAGAACATTTCTCTTAAACTGAAATCAATCTGCATCATTTCCTTTATATATTGGGTTGTTTTTAAATAAAGTGTAATGTTTTCAAAATTGGGATGTAAACACATCAGTAACAATAACCAGCTCATAAACTCCAGTAGTCTGATTGTGCAGGGTATCAGCTCTTATACCATAAAAATTGTACCTGCAAGATTCTTACTGTTCAGAGTTGTATCCTCATGATTACTTGCACTTATTGTACGTTGTGTCAGCTAAATGAGCTGTAATGTAATGTCATAGTCAACTGGCTCTACCCTTACCCACTACTACTGTAAAAAATTGTGCTCTTACTTTCAGAATTTAACACACCAAAAGGATTTTCAATTTTTCTGAAACATTGATCAATTATCATTTTTGTTAGGCTTCTGTTAAGAGACACTTCACAGATTATTTTGCTTGATTATGAACATCATCAACAATCTCTTCCATGGAAATGACCAAATAATTAGTGGTTGTTTCACCTACACCTGCCACTTTAAGTATGGCTAATGGCAAATTATCGAAATGACTTGCTTCTAAACCCTTAAAAAGTGCTTAAACTTGTGAAAAACCAGCCTGACCGCAGAAGTGTCACTCCTGAACAGAGTCTGTGGATCAACTTCAAGTGTTTTGTCATGATTGATCATTTGCCTGGGGGCCTTTGCAAAGACAACACAGCATCTCAGTAACAGCTCAATGCAGTATCTGAGCCCTCAACTCTGCAACCCTCTGGAACTCACTTTAGTGGAACCCACATCAATTTCATGAATGGTGGTTTACAAGAACTTGTACACATTTGCCAGATCCTGGTTGTACGAGGTTCCAAAGACTAAATTTGCTTTGCAAAGCTCATCAAAACAGGCAAAAGAGTCTGGAGCCTCACAAGGTATTGCATGTTTTTCAATCACAATGAAGTACTTGTGAATCACACTCCTCTTGGTTCCAGTCTGTGACACAAGAACTATGCAATGTGTCCTTAGATATACGTTATGAAAATCTGCAAGGATGGCCATACAAGCAGTGATGTGGCTGAGTGTTTTAGGTGGCTTTAATACCACCGAAGCTGAGCTTAGGAGAGATGGTGGGCATACATAAATGTTAACAGATCTTTAGTTGACTGGAAACATCACCCAACAGTAAATCAACTATTAAGACACAAAGCGATAAATAAATATGTTATTATTTTTGAATGTACTTACATAGTCCAACCTGCTCCTAGGATCAGCCAGGTTTGGGTACAAGGTAGTGATGCCCTTTGAGTGGTCATCTTTAACACACACACACACACACACACACACACACACAAACATTTGCATTTGGTGCATATATAGTACATTACAAACCGACTTACAGCTCCATTCCAAGTTAATTCCTTCTAGTCTTCTACTAAGTACTGAATTGTTATAACAGCGGTCCGAGTATTATAGCAATACACCACAGGTTTCTATCAACACTGCGATTATAGCAGCATACAATCGCAAAGCAATATTTCCAAAGTGGGGGGCAGAGCTATTGCAGGGGGGGCAAATGAATGGCATGCTTGAGCCCTGCTAGCATAACATGGGCAAGTTTGTGACAGGCTCCCAGCTAAACGCAAAGCAAAGGATGGATCTTCACCAAATGTGCCAGCTTCCCAAGCTAAAGTCAAGACCAGAAAATATGATGAGGCATATTATATTGCCTTCACCTTCACTAGTACAACGAGGAGAGACCACAGTGTGTTGTGTCTGAAAATACTATTTTGTGATTGTTTGAAACCGAACAAGTTAAGACGTCACATGGAGACAACTAATCTGGAGCACATAGACAAACTAATTGATTTTTTCGGGAAAAAACTCATAAACTGTCGCAGCAGAGTCACTTTACTGAAGCTGCATCTGTGCCTTCAAACGCTCAACTCGCCTCATAGAAAGTTGCTACAGAGTTGCTCAGTTAAAAAGCCACACACTATAGCCGAGGAATTAATACTTCCCTCTGCTATCGATATGGTTTCCACAATGATGGATGAAGCAACAGTCAGCAAACTAAAGGCTATTCCTCTGTTAAATAATAATATCGCGAGGCGAATTAATGATGTAAAGAACATAGAGGAGCAGCTTGATGACGAGTGACGAGACAGCCGCTGCTCTGCAGGTGGATGGAGCGACAGTAACAAAGACTGTTTACTGATATCATCGTCACATTCATTGATGCCGATGATTTGATGTGGTGATTAAAGGTGTAATTTCTGCTTAGAAAATGTTCAGGTTTGAGTTTTTATTCTCAGGGAGCTGGTTAATTTTAAAAGCCACAGAGGGTAATTTTAAGAAAATATTCTTATCTACAAAAGTGAGGAAGCTTATGGGGAAGATGAGGAAGGTCCCAGAAGCGGAGTGCAATGGCAGACGCAGTAATCATTAGAAATGTATTGTAGAGCATGTGGAGGAAAAGGTTTGGGAACCACTGCGTTAAAGTATCACCTAATCTTTAAAGCTTACTCACTGGCAAAGTCAATGAGCACAGAGAACAGCTAATGTGTATACAGCTCAAACACAAAATAACCTAATAACACAAACAAAGTATTTTCCTAACAAAAAGTACAAGGATACAAACAATGTCCAGGCAGGCACATAAAGAACAAAAGGGCTAGGCTAAAGCAGAATCTGTGATAAACAGTATAAGGTCAAAAACTGGATGTATTAAGTACAGACAGGCTATAACCTGAACGCTGGAACGCTAAGACACACGGTACAAAGATAATCTGGCAGCAAACTGGTGGAAGTGGACTGTAAATATACTAGGGAGCTTATTAGGGAATGGGGAGCAGTTGAGTGGAGAGGATGAGCAGGTGAATTGAATCTACTGACAGGAGGGAAGGCTCTGAAATGAGTTAGATCACAAACAAAAAGGCAAACTTAAAACCATGACAGATGAGCGTAATAGACAACTAGCGAAACATGAATCAATCTTTGACTGATCAGTGATTAGGGGAAGCGCAATTTTGCTTTGTATTCGTCATCAGCAAAAAAGTTGCCTTGAGTTATTCGATTGTACATTATAAAACCAAGCTAGTCTGGCAACATGTTGAGAGACGTTTAAGAAGGGGTATTCTCTTGAATAACTTTCATTAATGTTGACTTTGTAAAAGCACTCATAAGAAAAATGTATGATGAAATGCATGGACTCTTGTTCCAACCTTCAGGTCCACTAATGTTGCCTCCTACAAATGCCACAAAGCCTTCCAAGAAGACTGTAGAGGCTTATGTTATGTCTGAGCTGTAGTTATGTTGAAATTTGTAGTAGTTGCAAAACTTTAAAAGCAATGTATTAATATTATTATAATGTATGCCTTAGTTTTATGCTGTATGTATGCTTTTTAGGTAGAAAACTTGATTACTAAAATAATTGACAGCTGCAGCCCTCCTTCTGACGGTAAAGTCAATACAGGCATTCTTATGGTACCTAAAAACACATGTTATTGGCTAATGGAGCTGAAGACATTGATTAAGTCCATCCTTTATGGACCTAAACAAGATGAATTGCATTACTGTACAGCTTCTGTCAACATGCATACAGGGAAAAGCCTCAGTTGTGCGAAGCATAAATAATGCATGGAGTAATGTTATGCCTCCACTGTCAAAAAATCAACAATGTATAAGTCAAACAGATTGGATTTGAGCTCTCATCAACATGGGCATGATCTGGAGGATGGCAACACCATCAGCAGAAGATCAACAGATACAAAATGGCACGCCATACAAGTAGCCAGACTACGTCCACAAGGTGTCATCCGTCATTCTTGCCCGTCATGGTGATGCTGACTATATAATCTTTATGAACAACCCTTATGACGCAACATAGTCGACTACAGAAGTATGTATACACAACAAAATGTAGTTTTAGCTTAGTAGCTTAATTATGGTTGAGAAACATGATGGAAAAACAGTTGGGCTTTCTTGTAGTGCATTTTTTTAAATTTGCAACAGTAGGATTGTAATAAAAACCAAACAATGGTGAATTCTCTTGGCAGATAATATGGTCTTTAATATAATTTTGTTTTACAGGGAAATATTGTTTATCAAATCAAATGTGACGTTTGAGCACCACGCATCATTGATGTAAACACATTCCGCCTGCTCGCTGTCTTGCACCCGTCCGCCTGTCAGGTGCAACAGCTTAAACTGGATGCCACGATGGAGCTACACATTCTTCTTGCTGGGTTAGCCTGAGTCCTAATGTCCTGCGACCGGACATCGGTCAGGAGCAGGCTGGGTAGAAGAATAGCCTTATAGGTCTTAGCTGGGTTAGCTTAGCTCCCCTCCTGACTCTCTTTCCTGTCCTCCGGGGCCACTCCGCCCTTGGTGGTGTCGTGCTCCAGTAAAAAGAAGAAGATGACAACAATTAAAACAAAATGTAGTTCATGAGAGCTACCGACCACTGCATCTACATGCGCCACGTCACCATAGCAAAGGTTTATGGAACCTGTTAATTAATTTCACAGTTTGAATGGTTGTTATTAAATATCATGATTCAATAATGATCTGTTCATTATTTTTTTCATTCACAAGTTAGTTCTGATTAATGTAATTCAAGATGTTACAAATGCTACGCTAATCTAAAATAATCTAAACCAGCTGCCCAATCAGATCACTGCTCGCTCCTGCACCATGAAGCTTTTTTGACATCCTCCTGAATCCATCTTGTTCATGTACGATCACAACATAATTTCTGTCACTTGGATGTTGTATCTTTACTATGTTGTTTTCCTGTACACACGACATCTATTACAGTCTGTCCGTCCTGGGAGAGGGATCCCTCCTCAGTCTCTCTCTGAGGTTTCTAACATTTCCCCCTTTAATTATGGGGTTTCTTTTAGGAAGTGTTTCCTTGTGCGATACGAGGGTCTAAGGACAGAGGGTCTAAGGACAGAGGGTGTCGTAACCTGTACAGTGTGTAAAGCACGCTGAGACAAATGTATAATTTGTGATATTGGGCTATATAAATAAATTTGATTTGATTTGATTTTGATTTGCTCTGTCCATGTCTCCTCACAGTCCCTGGTATGTGAGTAGAGCGAGCCGTGTGAAGACACTCACACAAAGGCAAGGCTTGTTTGATTCATAGATGAAATGACGGTCAATATAAACAACATGTGAGTTAAAACGCAAAATAACATTCATCCTGTTGGAGAAAAACACGTGACAAATGACACGTTTGAGAACATTGACTCGTGTTATAAGAGTAGTGGAGCCGCTGTAGTGTGTTGTTGAGCGAGGGAGAGAGAGACAGCAAACAGTTGTTGTGGAGCAGAGAAGAAAACCTGCGGTGCATGCCACACTGCCTTACCCAGACTTGTGTGCTTGTGATGCCAGCTCAGGCATCGATGTCTGACAAGGTGGAGAAGAGCACTGTAGCACTTTGGCAGCTCTCTCAGTGTAAAGATAGCCTTGACCTTGAGGAGGAGGTGGTAGAGGAACACTTGGAGTTGATCTATGGCAACAGAAGGAGTAGCACCATGGCCGAGGGCCGTGCCGCGAAGTGGAAGAGAATAGAGAACAAATCATTGATCCGTCTCTCCCCAGATGCACTAACGTATCTAATGCGCCACCCCTCACCAATCAGACCTGGCGAGAAGCTGGTGGGTGGTCCCTGTTGCCCTATCCACGACAGGAGGAGGGAGATGATGATTTATGTAGAAGGAGGGATTCATCTGAATGTGATGATTCAGAATCTAGTGATAAATGCTCTGATTCAGACTGATCATATGACATGTGAAAGTGGTTTCATTGTTTGCAGAGTTATGTTTATTCTGATAATAAATGTTGTTATTCATATCATATATAACTTTAAAGCTTTTTCTGTGATATTTCTGAAGAAAAATCTAAAGTTAGTTAAAAGGCATTTTCAGAGGTATTCAGCGTTAGAGGTCAAATTTAGTTGTCCTCAGTGACAAGAACATTTGACTGGTAGATGGTAGATTATAGACTAAGCTTTACAATGATATATGACTTCAAGATATTCTGTGCAGGTTACCTTCTTTTATTCTGACTCTATGTGTTAAATGGCGAAACAACATGGAAAAATGGTAATGTTGAAGGAATGAAAAAAGGAATGATAGCACATAGAAAGCTACCATTGCTGCAAAGCTATCATGCACTAGGGACATGGACCTTAAAACAATAACTGAGACATGGTCCCTCTAAATCTGCAGAGCAGTAAAGGTAGCTGACTTGGAAAGGCAGCTGATATAGATCTTGCTGGTGACACAGCTAATGGCATGAATATAATAACGGCACCACTGGTCCGAGTGGTAATCCCCAGTTCTCATAAATAACAGAGATAGGTACAGAAATAACAGGAGGAAATCTTAAATGTAAAAAATCCTACATAACTAATATTGTTAAATGCAGATCATTATTTTACTTCAGGTAAAGAGCAGCTACTGTTAGAGCTGTTCTCCTTCAAACTTTGATCACTGATGTCTGTGAAGAGTCCTCAGCCCTTTTTAACTAGAGGCCACATTTCCTCAAGATTCTAAAGCAAGTCCAGTTTCGCTTGATTTTGCACTTCTGGATTTGATCACTGATATTACAAGCAGGAGTCAGTGGTCACATGATCCAGACGGTCAACGTAGGTGCCTTCACATCATGTAAATGAAACACTCAGCCCTCCAGTCCATAAATCACACACAGTCACACTAAGTGCTTCTAACATGCTTACTGTTGTGAATAGATGTGAGCTGCAACACTTACAGCAAATCGATAAATCAGCTATTAGACATCAGTTCAGGTCAAAGAAAAGGGAAATGGTTTAATCATGAAGGTGCTCTGCAGTCACTGCTACAGTGCATCACTGACATTCAAGTTGAGGTCGTGCAAGTAGAAGTTAAGTGCAATTGTGTCACTATCCAAGTCGTCTGAGAACTTAATGCACGTATGTTTAGAGTGAACAGGACAGGGACGAGCACAGTCCCCTGTGGTGTTCCAGTAAAGCAGTACCTAGTAGTCAGCAGGTCTGTATTCACCTGCATGTCAGCAGGAATGGCTGGAGAATAGTGAGATAGAAGAACATAATCCTTACAGCAGTGACAAGTAAGAGTAAGCCCAGTGAAGCATGTCAAGTATGACATCATCTACACCAACATTCTTCTGGTACACAAAGTGGAGGGGGTGTATTGCGTATGTCGATGCTGGAGTCTGATGAGATGGAGAATCCGCCCCTCCAGAGTCTTCATATTTTCATTTTAGTCCCAGGCTCAGATTAATAATAAACTGAGGTGGCTACCCCAGTTTAACAGCTCAGGTTGTGTTCAGATTTGCCCACTGTGGGAAAGGCTGAAGCACTTTATGTGTTCACATTAGCACAGAGGAGGTTTTTATTTGTGAGGCAGTCCACAAACTTGTAAAAAGTGGTAAGTGTCAAAGCAAGTCTTGTGTTATTGAATTCTCCAGATATCACAATGAACGACTCAGAATGTTGCTTCTGCAGCCTCGCAATAGTTCATGCATTCACACATGGAAGTGTTTTACGTAGCACTATAAGGGGTTGGGTTAGGGTTAAGGTTAGGTTAGACATGACACACGTGAAGGGTTGAGGTGCTGTGTAGGTTATTATGGTGAAAAACAAATGGACAAAAATATCATCACCAGTTTTCGCTTTGTTTTCTGTACCACAACCACTTACTTCACTCTCCTAGAAGACAAAGCAAAACAAGTACAGACTTCACCTTTTTAACGGTGTATTGAGCGAAATGTCCTAGTTTGTAAAATACATATATTTTACACATATACAATCATAATTCCGGATTACTTCACAGCACGAGTCTGTATCGGACGGCCCGGCTAACGCTGATCATGACGGAAAAAGTGAGTTGGAGCAATGCAATGAATAAATATATTCCACTCATGGCCGACCCCATAGTGGCATACAATGTCTCGGATTATAGTTATTTAAATGAGTACAAGATTGAGATCTCCCGGGAGTACAAGTGTAACTGCAAACTGAACAACAGCAGCAAAGCTACAAGCGCTTCACACCGGAGGAGATGATTCATGGTAAATTATTATAGTTCAACTACACTATCCTTGTTTTTATTGTTTGTATAGGCTTTTAAAAATCACTAGAGCAGGCTGAGAAAGCAACTAATAATGTTGTGTGTGTGTCTCTCAGGTGTCTGACTCCTAGAAATTACATTTATTAACCTAATGAGGAAATGTTGTGTAACGTTTCACTCACTCAAAGAAACGTTGTCTCTGAACATAATCCAGAGTTATTAGCTTGTCACCACACAACGTAATATGAAAACAATTTAGTATACAAACTGAAATATCTGGGAGACAGGGCTGCTGTGAGAGACACAAATAGTGAGGAACTCATTTCCAAACTAGCAGAACAAATAGTTTAATGTATTGTAAAGGTATAGGTTGTAAAATCATCTGATATCACATGGTGAATATATTATGTTTCTGAATATGGGGCCATATTAATATGGAAATGATCAGGGATCATTCAATCTTAAATCTTTGTGATGACTTTTTTTATTTGATGTCAATTTCTAGATAAAAAACATCTGGTTCTCTTTGGGAACATCAGCTTCCATATGTCTCTGTCAAAGGATCCGTGTGCTCCAAGAGAAGCCAGCACTAAGAACGCAGGCTGGATTGGTCTTTGCCAAGAGTCTCCCAACATGGAGGAGTCTTTCTTGACCCTGAAGCCCTGCACACTGCACAGAAACCACCTGGCCTTAATGAGATGCATCAGTGGAGTCTGGAGAACGTATCAGGGACTTCTGCACTGAGGACACAAAAGATCTGGTTTGTCTAAAACCAGTTTTGGCCCGTCCATGAGCAATGACGTGATAGGTAGTAAGCATGTTTGAGTGCACATGACTAAATATTAAATAATGTTACTCTATTATTACATAAAAAAACACTAACTTAGATTGTGAATTTTAAGAATTGGGCTCAATTTCGTGCAAGTGGCTCATTATATATAATTATTCCATATGAGATAGTCTTTCTATTATATATATATATATATATATATATATATATATATATATATATATATATAAAGTGTCTTTGAGTATTATAAAATGTGCTCTATAAATACATTATTATCATTATTATTATTATTATACTATATAACATTATATTATATGTACATATTGTTATTGTATTGTTTGTATATGAACTTGTACGTTTTTGCATGATCTGTGTGCACATTGCTCCATATTTAATATTTTTCATTATATATTCTTCATATTAATATATTTAAATACACACTATATATATAATCATATGTACACTATATTTGTTAATATTTTATCAAATGCATTTTATAAGTTTTGGATTCTTGTCTACATGGGCTTCTAGGCTTATCTACTGTACTGTGTGTGTGTACGTACATATTCAAATATTTGGTATCACTTTTGACAAAAACATATAGTGTTAATCTTGACTTGACTAAACATGAATTATTATATTTTATTCCCTTTTTCTCAAAAATAACATTTGGAAGACTTTGGAAGAGTATATTTGATGTTGAAAGATAATGTTGGATTGGCAAAGACGTTCCTCTTTGCAGACATACAGAACAATCTAATTTATAATGTCTTGCCGATGTGCACACTGATCGTATCCTGGACCCAAAGCTCTGGCACTCCCTCCAGAGCAGCAGCTCTGAGCTCTATACTAAATTATGGGTCAGGTCAGGTGTGATATAAACAGATTGAGTCGATCCGGAATTGATTTAGAGATAATTGCAGGTAACCTTTAGAGGAACATAATGCCGATACGCAATGTAGCAGAACAAAATGTTTTACTCAACATAATGAGGGAATGTTTTATCTGCAAACTTCCAAAATGTTTACTGAGAATGTATTTCATTTGTTTTCCTACAATATCTGATTGCAGCAAAAAAATCATAATGAATACGTTTATGGTTCTATTTAGGCCTTTAAAGCTGATGGTTAAGGTCGGGAAAGCCTGTGGTTTGGATTAATCATTTCATTAATCAATATTGACATGAAGCACAAAACTGGACATGTTGACTTTTTCAATATTTAGCCAAAACCTTTACTGTGAAGAACTAACCCTGCTTTTGAAAAGTGCTATTTAAATAACATGTTACTGTCTTACTTTCCCTTTCGTGCCACTTAACGCCTCTCATTCCCCACAACCATTTCTCATGCTTCTGCTAAGCACGAGAATGCACCAATTCCATGACTGGAAAAACATGGTCAGTATTACTTCAGGCAGTAGTTACATTTCTATCTAAATTCATCTAACAAAACAAATTGGTAGAGTACACAAACATAATGTATAGGAGGTTAAATAAGTTTCATAATCGTAACAACTGACACATCCTTGGTGCTGATTGAATGTAGGTTCTGTTATAAATACAATACAAAATCATACACTTTAACTTATTATTAATAACCATACAAACAATAGATAAGTAATAGGCTCAAAAGAGAGAAAAGTACTTATGTTAGTACTAGTACTAGTTCAATACTCTCCTCTTACCCTAGAGGGAAAAGACTGACATACCAACATTTCTTGTTTATTTTGTATGCATTTTTGTCTTTCAAAACAAAAAAGTAAAAGTCACGTTATGTTTGAAATGATTCATTATTATTTCTAAAGAAATCTTGAAAATGGACTGGTATAAGAGTTTCTATTGCAAGAATTAATCATTTCAACTGTTAGAACAACTGACTGATGATACAACTAAGTGTGTTGACCTGTGAGTTAACATTGATAGATGTACAAAGAGACAGAAAGACAGAGGTGACTGTTGGAGGAAGAACATTTCTTTTTTTTTATGTTTACAGGAAACAGAAATGGTATCCTCGTGTTTCGATGTGGATTCCAATCCAAGATATTATTTTAGGTCAGGTGATGTGATTTGCCACTTAATCTTAATGTGGACAAATGTGTCTTTTCTCATGAAGTTGAAGGCCATCTGTGTGCAGCAAACGTGAAACCTCTTTATCTTCATTTAGCTCGTCTCAAAGAGCTGTTGAAATTCATCCACATGCCTCTAAACATGACAAAACTCGAGACACATTTGTCATGATCAGTGTCGACAAGAGACATGAAGGCTACCACATCCATGCTGAGTGCTGAATGCTTTTATATGTTTATACATCTCTTTTTCACCTTCATGTAACTACATAATAGTTCCTTGTTTATGTTTACCTATCAATGTTCAGCTTTGTTTTAAGCTGTCTGTCTATTTCTATCTTCCCGTAAATTGTTCTGTGTGTTAGTACATTGTGAGTGACTTAAACTGGACTCAAATTCCTCGTATGTGTACACAGTACACTTGGCTAATAATGATTCTGGCTTGGCACACCACGGCACAGTAGAAGTGGGTGGTACTGGGCCCTTGGAAAAACATTCTTAGGTCAACTGTCTGTGAACTGTGGCAACCCATGATTTAAAAAAGAAACTTGTACTATCCTACCCCTTACTAACCCTAGATCCTACACTTCTCATAATACAATGTCCTTCTTTTATTACCTATGTTTTTTGCACTCCACAACTCCGGTCTTTAACACAAGCTCATAGATTTGTAGTCTCAAAGACAAAACTGATTTCAGTGTTTCCCCTCAAACCTGACAAAGCTCCAACCACAGCAACCTTATTGCCACGAAGATTTCACCTGCTGATAGAGGCGTCAATACTGGACGAGTCTGCAAAACCCTGGATTATGTTCAATAACAACCTTTTTAAAGTACTTGGTGACGCTTAATACAAACAATAGTATTTGCAAATATGTGCCTGTTTGCAAACTTCAGTCTCCTGCATGAAAGTCTGACATGCTATATACGCCTATCAACCAACCCGACCTCCAAACCCTCACTTTCTGCTTTGCGACATTAATGATATACAACTTGATAACATTGGCACTGGATTGTGAGGGGCACAATTATACGATATGAACAGAATTCCTAAGGATACTGGGATATTCAGAGAAGACATAAACATAGACACAACTGTTTCCACAGGCTGAGTAGTACTCCCCATGAAAATAAACTGATTGGAGTTTCCCAAGTCATTGCTGTGCACTGGATTTTGGTATACTAGGGAATCCAAAGGATACAATTGTGTCCTCTGATTTTAGACCTTTGTATAAACATCTTGGAATGTGGTATGAAACAGCTTATTATCCTTTGTATTCATTCTAGCAGTGTAACACTATTTTAAGCTAAAATGAACAGAGAGAAAAAACACTCACTCTTTGATCCCAGTGTTTATTTTAGTGGTAGTTGTATGTGCTGTTCTCTTAGAGACTTGGCACACTCTAGGAAAAACTTCTGACTCTTTCTACAGATGACATGTAACTAAATCAATAACTCAGCCTCTCTGACATCAATATTTTATAAGCACTATGAGCTGGACTAAGAAGAGGGTGAGGGAGAACCGGGGGGAGAGAAAAACAAATGACAGACAAAGAAAAGAGGAAGCGTGGCTGAACAAAGAAGAGAAACGCAGAGCAACATTTAAATATTGAAAAGAGCTGCTGGACTGAGGGAAGGAGGTGAATTGAATCTGTGACAAGAGCCCTGATCATTTTTTCTCAGTATTTAATCAGTCAATCAGCAATGAAGCCAAACTCAGCTCATGAATAAATCACTTGATGCTGGTAATGTGTCAATTTAGAAGCTCCTGTGGCTGTGTTTTCACTTGCGTGGGAGAATTGACAGCTCTGTATGTCGTGCTTTTCAACCAGGACAGGTTCTTAGCTGCGCGAAATTATATAAGATAAAGCCATTTCACAGTCATGCTCGAATGATATTTCACACACACAAAATGGTGAAGAGGAGGCAAAGAGTGGGAGGGTGAGATGAAACTCTTTTGGTTTTTACATCTGGGGTTTTTTTCCTCTGAAGTTTGAGGCTATTTTTGCCTCGGGACATGTTAAGCTGTGGACCTCTCAGCTCCAGTTACACTGAGGCCTTCAAAGGAAGAGAAGGGAAGATAAAGGCGAGGATACAAAAAGACAGCGGGAGGGAGGAAGAAGGAACACAACACAGGAAAGAAAAAGACCAAGAAAATCGCTCAGAAGAAAATGAAGATAAAACTGTAGATGATATGGGAAGGAAATGTGTTTATGTCAGTTCTGTGATTACGCTCACTCCACATTTCTGGAATACTTTCACAGTTATCTAATTACAGCCATGTTGTATGTTTGCATGCTCCCTGTTTGTCTGTCGCTTATTTGTTTGCTCCGTTTGGACTGACTTCCTGTGTATGACCTCAAGTTCTTTCAGTAAAGACTTTTCTTTTTTACCTTTACTTCATGTTGATTCTCTGATTTGCTAAGAATTGTCACAAAATACAGTGTGCATAGACCAAATCAACCTCCAGTTTTGGTTTTGCCCATTGGATGATCCGGTGGATTGCAATGAAATTTGTCTCAGACATTCACGTTCCGCTCAGAATAAATTGTAATAATGTGGTTATCATAGCACAAAGCATCACAATTTAAATTAGCCCTTGGTTAATGCCCAAATTTCTGCCTCAACTAAAATAGCAGCCATGGTAAATATCATACCTGCTAAACATCAGCTGATCGGTAGATCTAATAAATGAATTAAATTGTCAACACATCCCATGTTCAGAACAATGAGTTGATCTTCTAAAATGGTTTGACTGTCTGAAAGTCTGAAAGTCCATCAATGAAACTATATATGAAACTATACATTTGTTTGTTTGCTTGTATAGTTGTTTAAGTTGTTTAGTTGTTTTAAATATTAATATCTTCAGTAGGAACCAATGAGCTTGGGTCTGAGAGCCCCGTGATTGACTAACACATTGTTATTTTTGTTAATAGGGAAACATTTTTAAAATGTAGTGTATACATTAGAAAAAGATGATTCAGATGTATTCATAGTCTCCTTTGATGTTTGGGCTGTAGTTCATATTGTTCTCTCTTCCAATGACATTTTCTCTCTTTTCACTCAATCCTATCATCTTGAGGCACAGCTCAGGTCATATTCCCCTGGGACATTACTCATTCCTGTTTCTTATTCAATCTGCCTTCCTCCATTATCATTTTCTATATCTGACCACAGGGGAACAGGCAAGCCCCCTCTCTGGCTGATGGTGGCCAGAGTCATAGAGAAATAATAATCAATCACTGAGCATGCTGCCACAATGAGCACTGGTCCTGAATCCAGTTCAGAGAGCCTCACACTCTACTGCTCTACACGCTGTACGTTGCAGTCTTGTGGCTTTTCTGAGGAGACTGCCAGTAAATTCTTCACCTGGCATTTTGCCGGTTGCCTAATCTTTGAGAAAAAAACAAATTTCAGCTTTCTAGATGTATTTATAGAACTGAATGTTTGGATTCAAAAACAGCACACTCATTTCCCCAAAGGTAACCTTTGGTGCAGCCATGTATATTGGTATTCATTATCCAGTGCAATATACTACAGTCCAGACTGTCATCATCCTCGCAACAGAGTCTGCTGCTTTTTCAATTTTGGGGCTTGTGCTAAGGCGGTGTGGCAGCCTCACAATGACAGCAAACACATCTAAATGCAAGACATTTTAGCCTTATCCCAGCTTTATGAAAATTCAATCTTGTTTATTTGTCTCTTGGGCAGCAGGGCTGCAATGAAAACTAATCATAAGAAACTGTGATATAATTAACTCTTGAATGTATTACTATGTATTTGATATACTACAATTTGTAATAGTCAATTACTATATGTATTTGTGTATATATAATATTATGTACTGAATGTATTGCTGCTCAGGACAAGAAATATTAGTGTAATACATGCTAGAGGTACTCCCCTCCACAAGGGGCAACCAAGGAAGAAATACCAAGGAAGACATCTGCGCCAAGAGTTGTGGACACGCCTATGTGCGTACAAGAGTGACTTGGCCCCAGCCAACCATTGGGAAGAGGACAACCCCCAGTGGGGGAGTATATGAAAAATATTTAGCTTGGAGGCGGGACGATTCTGTGAAACTGCATGAGAGAGAGAAGCGGTGAAGCAGGATCGCACTCAGCTGAGAGTATTACATGCTTGTCTTATCATATTAATAAATGCTTTGTTAAACAAGAAGTGTATTAGATTGATTCAACGTTCGAGCTCTAACTCCAAATTAGAACACGACAAAACCACATTTCCCATAACACCCACTGCTGAGTTCTGACCTCTCAGTCTCAGGCTGGGTGAAAAAAAGATATGCTGTCATAAGAAGAGTGTCGATATCACCATAGATTAGTTATAGTCAGAGATCCATCCATCCATCGTCTACCGCTTATCCGGGGTCGGGTCGCGGGGGCAGCAGCTCCAGTAAGGAACCCCAATCTTTCCTTCACCGGGCCACATCCTCCAGCTCCAACTGGGGGATCCCGAGGCATTCCCAGGCCAATGAAAATCACAACAGCAGCTCCTCAAAGTTATGATTTTGATTTTGAGTGTGCGTGCTAGTGCTCCTATGCCATTGCCAAATGTCCACACTTTTGTTTCCGGTAAAAAGATATCCACTGTGAACATCGTCACATCGATAAAAGCCCATGAACAGCAGTTGCAATCTGTGAAATCAGCTGATCGATTTTTAACATTTTGTTATCATAAACTGTCAAAACGTAATATCTCGAGCGTTCAGCGCTGTCCAGGCACTTCCTGACTGTATAGCGGGCTCTTAGCATTAGATTGACACTTCATTTGACCCAATCGTAGCTTCCATGGGTTTTCTACAACCTTCATTAGCATGAGTGTCAACTTGATAAGGAAGCCCTCTTCTTTTGTTGACAGGCTGAGCCAGCAGCAGCTAAGCCTCCCGGTGACTGGTGTATCGTAATGCCAATGAACGGTTGGTCAGTATGATACTTCATATCCTATGTTTTATTTTTTTACAAATTGTATTTATTTTCAAAAATATATTTATTATATTCAAGTTCAGAAGAAAATACAAAGAAAATATAAAAATATTAGAAACAAATGTGTTTATAGTTCACTTACTCTGTGTGATTACTACTAACAGGGAATATGGGTATATAATAGTTATTTATGAGCAATAAAAATAATATTTCTTAATAAATATTATCTCCAAATTGCACATCATGTGAATGCCTGGTGTTACTCTTAGAAAAACCTGTCTAATAAGTTAACTTTTTATCCCTTTTTATCTGAAATTTGGTGGTGAACTTGATAACACTTGGTTCTATGTTTCTATTGTGTTTTTCAGCTCGGGACTACCAGCTATACCCATCTTCAGGCATCTTTTTCAACAAAGAAATTCAGGCGGAGTATATTTTCTTCAAATTCAGTATATTCAGACCACTATTACTCAGTGCCAGAAGCACTTGGAGTTATTCTTCACTATTTTGCAAGAACCATAAGAGAGTTATATTTTGAATGAGGCCAAAATCATGCAGCTAGTGCAAATGGTTGAAGAGCAGCTTTCAATTTACTTTGGGTATGTCGTTTGTAGGTATTTTCGTGTCAATTCGCCCACACTTTAAGAGGTTTTTAACTTTATACGGCTAAGTAAGCATATAACTGTTATGCTGTTATAAATGTATGTATATGTGTTGATTTGTTTTTTATTCACTGAACTGTATTGTGTAAGCTGTTGTATTGAGCTAACAGGTAACTTTAGGTTGTTTCACCAGTTGACGTGTTAAGTATTGTACACACAGATAGAGTCGCATGCACACTAACCATCTTCTGAAGTGGCACCATTACTTACTATCGTTACTATCTCAAAATAATTAGTGATTTTGTCTTTTTAACATAGTGACACATACAGATAAGGACTCAAAGCTCCCGCCTCATATGTCCCCTTTGTTCTACACACATTTGTGCACGTGTACGCAGAGCTCGTAGAGACACACAGGACCACTCACAGGACCGCACACACATTCTTTTTGGTGCACCACCATTAGGCACACATGTATGAGATTACATTAATTGGTTATCATTTTCCTCTCATTTAGAGTTTTTGACAGAGGTGGTGCCCCCATTGAGTGGCTTAAGTCAAATTAATTAATATCATTAATAATTATTTTGATAATTATTCATTCCTTCTGATAGCCATTTTAATGTATTTTTTAATGAATGCACCTACTTCATTGCAGCACCAGTTATTATTAACCCCTATTTATGATTTTAGGAATATTAATAGTTTTACTAATATAGTAGCAGTGTTCTAACAACAACGACAACCAGTTTAAATGTCAGTAGATCACTGACAGTTGTCTGTATATGTGTGTGTTGTTGGGTCTCCATATCTTATTTTAACCAGTAGAGGACAAATCGGGCCTTTCCTGCTTGGTGACATGATTCAAGATTCTAGACTCAGAACCAAGAGTTAGCACAGCATGAAGGGAATAAATCTGCTTGATGCTTGCGTGGCAGCTATAGGAGCCAGACGGCGCCTGCTGCAGCATCATGCCAAATGTACAGCATCCCCTCTGATTGGTAAACAGACACAGAGAGAGAAAGAGGGCTGAACAGCACATGATGGATGCCTTTCTACAGTCCTTGGAAAGGGTGGTAACCCCCAGCCAAAAGCTGGCCTCTCTATCATTGCTGCGACACAGGGCCTGGGAGGCAGAGAAGGCCCTTACTTCAGAGGAATACAAGTAAACCGGGGTTGACACGGAACAACAGGCCCTGACACACACATATGGCACAGGTTATTAAGTCAAACTCCTCTGATGACGGATAGCTAGATTTAATTGGGGTCTGTGTCTGATGGGCAAAACTGGACATTTTGTAACAAAAAATTGCAGAGGGTTGTGTATGTGTGTCTTTGTGTATGTGTTGTGACTAAAAATGTGTGCTCGATTCCTAAAAGTAAGTTACCAAAATCCATATCTGACAACAGCTTGGAAGAATGACTTCATTGTCCTCTGTTATTTAATCAGGCCATATCTTATCAGGTAATATCATATGGTGGCTATTATAGCTGTTACATGACTAACATATTACTTTCAAATGGCTGCAAATTTCCATAATGGCCTCTCATTTATCACTGATGAAGGTGACTGTAAAGCCTGCACACATATAAAGCATTAAACAAGCTTCCCCCAGTAACACAAGCTGCATCTGTTGAGGCACAAGATAAATAGCTTGGAAAGGGGTGTGTGTGTGTGTGTGTGTGTGTGTGTGTGTGTGTGTGTGTGTGTGTGTGTGTGTGTGTGTGTGTGTGCCTGTGTTCTGAGGGTGGAAGATGGAATAATAAAGAAAATAAAAATAAATCCCATGCTTGCATCAAATGTGTCTAAATGTCTACAATAGAGGGTCATTTTTGTCTTTAACTTTTGTGGTTGTGTGAAATGCGGCTCTTAACAGAAGTACTGATACGTTATAGAGCCATAAAACTTGGAAGGACAAAGGTCAAGGTGGATTTATAAGTCGACGAAGGTTATTGTTGAATACAGTGTTCATCGGTACATGAAGGCAATCTTATAATAACGGATAGCAGCGTAAAATAATGTACAATTAAAATTATTTGAAAAACTCCATACACATCAATGGGTGAGGTATCTAAAAACAATGGTTAATTTAAAGGTTCAATGTATAATTCTAAGCCACCTGCTCCACAGAAATAGTGGGCAGTATTTCACCTCTAAACTGGGTCCATTCAATCTGGAATGTTCATAATTTATTCGTAGTAGTGTGGCATATTTATTTAATTAATTCCTTATAGTGTGTATTGCATTTACTCCTGTGTAATGCCTGTCAGTCAGTCAGCAGGGCAACAATACCAAAATTCAACCAAACTGCTGAAACTCTGATCTCCGGTCAGAAAACTCTGCTGTTTTATAATCTTCACGTGGAGCTGATCCGTCAGATGGAGCCCCAGTCAGCGGCCGGAGAGAGTTGAGTTCAGCCAGAAGCAGCTCCAGCCCTGCAGTCACAGCGGCTGCTGGACCTGTGTAACAGCAGCAATAGGGAGTCTGCAGTTCCCCGGTGCTGTGGCTGAACTCCAGCTAACTGCTAACTGAAGCTGAAAACAGCTTTATGCTCAAAGAAAAAGCCAACTCGCAGCTTTGATGACAAAGAGAGGTGGTGCGGGGGGTGTTCTCGTTTCTGCCACTTTGAATGTAATCCAATAAACAAACTATAACACAGACACAGAACATGGCTGTAATATTTACAAGAGAGTTAGGCAGCTGTACTTCTTCTCTCTGTACTGCCACCACCACCCAGGCTGCCTCCAGGGACTATACAACCCCCTTCCCCCTCATCATCTCCATGGGCAATGTAACCCCCCTCCCCCCACCATCACCAAAGATCAGGTGAGCAGAGAGCTGAAGAGACTGCGTCGCAGAAAAGCACCTGGCCCAGACGGAAGTAGCATCCTTGGACACACTGTCCAAGGATGCTAAAGGCCTGTTCTTCTGAACTCGGGATTCCCCTTCAGTGTATGTTCAACCTAAGCTTGCGGCTGGGGAGGGTCCCAGTTCTCTGGAAGACTTCATGTCTCATCCCTGTCCCCAAAACGAAACACCCTAGGGAACCAGATGACTTCCGACCGGTTGCACTGATATCACACATGATGAAGACCATGGAGCGGCTGTTGCACCATCACATTAGACCCCAGGTCCGCCATGCACAAGATCCTCTGCAGTTCGCATAGCAGGCGCAGGTGGGCGTGGATGACTCTATCCTTTATCTGTTACACAGGGCTTACTCTCATCTGGACAAGGGGAGTGGTGCGGTGAGAATGATGTTCTTTGATTTTTCCAGCGCCTTTAATACCATCCAGCCCCTACTCCTGAGAGATAAGCTAACAGAGATGAGGGTGGACTCACATCCGGTGAGATGGATTACGGACTACCTTACAGAGAGACCACAGTACGTCAGGCTGAAAGGCTGCACCTCTGACACTGTGGTCAGCAGCACTGGAGTGCCACAGGGGACGGTACTCTCCCCTGTCTTGTTCACCATCTACACCTCTGACTTTCAGCACAACTCTGAGCTCTGCCTACATTCCTGTGTCAGGAATGGACAAGAGGGGGAGTACAGGAACCTGGTGGAGGACTTTGTTAGGTGGTCCAAGTTAAACCATCTGCAGCTGAACACTTCCAAAACCAAGGAGATGGTGGTGGACTTCCGAAGGATCAGACCATCAGGGGTCGACGTGGAGGTGGTCAGGACCTATAAATATCTGGGGCTGCAGGAGGACGACAAGCTGGATGACAAGCTGGACTGTACTGCAAATATGGAGACTCTTCACAAGAAAGGGCACAGTCGTCTGTATTTTCTGAGAAGGCTGGGGTGTCACGATCTGGTTGATCTGGATCCTGTCTGTGTGTTTTCCCTCACTTTCTGATTGTTAATTTGTTCCTCCTGTGTGCATTTACCCTACCCTTGTGTCTTTGCCTTTCTCCCCCCAGCTGTGGCTGCGCCTGCTGCCCTGGTCCTGCTGGACACCAGGAAGCCTTTTTGACATTTTCATGGATTCATCCATAATTTCTCTTTTTCAACACAACATAATTTCTGTCAAATGTTGTATTTGTACTATGTTGTTTATCCTATACACATGACATCTATTACAGTCTGTGCGTCCTGGGAGAGGGATCCCTCCTCAGTTGCTCTCCCTGAGGTTTCTTCCATGTTTCCCCCTTTAATTATGGGGTTTCTTTTAGGAAGATTTTCCTTGTGTGATGCGAGGGTCTAAGGACAGAGGGTGTCGTATCCTGTACAGTCTGTAAAGCACACTGAGACAAATGTATAATTTGTGATATTGGTCTATATAAATACATTTGAATTGGTTTGATTTAATGATAAACAAACTACATCTGAAAATAAAGTAGAGTCATTAATGTCACAAGCCAGTAAAATCCAGGTGTTTTGATTAGAAATCGAGATGATAGCTGTCAGAAATGGCCCACTATGTATTGTTCAAACACTGAAAAAACAACTTTGTTAGCGAGTGAAACATGTGAAATATGTTGTGCAGGTCTGATTTAATGATTTGGCACCAGCAGCAGTAAATGAGTCAAACAGAGCATCTTTCTGTCTATTTCAGTGACATTGAACAGATTAACCACACCTCTACAATGCTGCTGTTGGTTGACTACTTTAGTGTTTTATAAAGCTATCATTGATTCACTCACTGACGACCTCTCTCTATGGATGGAATGTAGAAAATATAGGACTCTACACAATATAGAAGAAAACAAGCACATTATATTCTCTTAATGCAGAGCTGATCAGCTGTAAAATATATCTTAATTGCTTTATTAATTTTGATTAATGTGAAAAGTATTCACCATGAGATGGATAATGAAGGAAAACAAAGTATTTAAATAAATATTGGATCACAAACATGGTCAGGAAAGCCATAAGTCTCATACTAAAAATATCTGCAACTCAGTACAAAAAGGAGGACAAAGACACATTATACATCAGTAACCTGAAACATGGTATGGAGTCATATAGAAAGTGATAACCAGGTTATGTTGCATATCATATTAAAAACATGATCATAACAACAAGTCATAACCAGGGACTAGTGTGCATGCAAAGGTGCTAATTGACAGCCAATGTTGATGACATGACACAGAACAGAAGTTCAGAGAAGTTTAATAAAGTTCATTATTCAAATGTTGTTTCTTGTTTGTTTAATAGCTTTCACAGGCAGCTACATGCTTATAGTACTTATTGATAACCAGCTTCATGCAGGGAGTGTGTGCAGTTTCCTGAAGTATTGTCCATCAAGAAATAATCCCAGGAAGTGATTATGCCACAAATGGAATTGAACTAAAGAGCACCTTCTACATAATTATTCAGGTCAAACAAAAAAAATGCAGAGAAAAATGTACTTATCTTTACAAAATAGTTGGTGCTTGATGTTTGCTGACGTAAACACTACTTGCAGGTCATGTTGTTGCTTGTTATATCAAATTAGATGGTGTGACACCGCTAATGTAATTACCTCCATTTTGGACGGTGTTCTCCATTCCCTCCAAGGTCAGCACTGTCAAGATGGTTTGCACTTAATCAACAGCACAAATCTACGTGTCAAAGTTCACCAAAGTTAATCTAATGTGAAAGCACTGTGCACGCTTCCATCCCCTTCGTGCGGAAATCCACTGATTTTGGTACCAAATTAGGCTTGCTATGACAGGGCCATCACACTTCCTCTAGTATCTACCGGAGTACTCTCTGTTTTAATAAGTTTATTCTCATTAACTCTTGAAGAAAAATCCTGCTGAACAGAAGAAGGCACCAAGGGGAAATATTTCCATGTTTCTGAGTTGGGGAAAAGCCTTCTGTCAGAGTAAATAGTGAATTATGAGTATTTTTAGGAGTCTGACCGTTCAAGTGTAGCTTTTTCTAGTTTGCGTCATAATGACCCATTGTGGAATAGAAGAGAAACAGAGAAGTTCAGGTCCAAAATAAATGGGTTTTCAGACTTTTGTTTTATGTTATTGAAGTAGAACAATGTTAAAATATGAAATGGCATAATGCACTGTTCAAAAAGTAGGGATTTATATCAAATATGGAGGTATAAAGCATTTAGAATTCTTTGAGTTTGTTTGCATTCTATACTGTACGTCTGTCGTAGGTGGTACCTTGCCTCAAACGCTGCGCTGGCAGGAATAGATTCCACTCAGTAAAGTATACGTGTGTGTGTACTGTAGATAATAGATGCATGGATGGATGAATAATCTGTCAAATATATAAATAAAAAAACGAGTTAATTAAATATAAATTGGTTAATTAATGAATTATTCATAGTTGTAGTCCACAAATACTTTAAAAATGTTTTGGACATTAAGCTCATTGCTCATTATACGGTCCTCTGGCACCACCCTCATACCCCTCTAGGAGTTGCAAAACAGGCATCTCACACACGTGTTGTTTCCACACAGACACCATTTGTGCTGCTGTGCAGCCAGCCCTTTCTTTCTACAGTGAGTTTGCCTTTCATAATGGCCATCAATAATAGAACATTTCATTTCATTATCATTTATAATTATTTTGCACTAAAAGGTGAAAAAGCATTTGCTCATTTGTAAATTATAACAATCCACAACTAAAAGCCAGTGCTCTATTCATTTTCCACAACACTGTCCTGCATATATTTCAGAATAAAAGCTTTGTGTTGACACGGATGCAAACGCCTCAGGGGTGAAAAAAGACAGGTGCAATTGAGAGAGGTAGGGAATGTTCGGCGATAACATCCAGGACCATTACCTGAAAATAGAAAAAAAACATACGACTTACTTATTCAAAGTCACTTTGTTAAAGTTAATTTACCTTTATTAACTGGAGCAAACACATTTTCTTGGTTTTGTTTCAGTTATAGATGGAAATATAGTCATTAAATTATCATTTGCTCTAAAGAAGCTCCTCCCACATTGCACAAAATGTTTAGGTCAACTTTGTTGGCTACTCCACACACAGACGCATACACACACGTACCCACCACTGCATTATTAATAATAATAATAATAATAATAATAATAATAATAATAATAATAATAATACATTTTATTTGGAGGCGCCTTTCAAGACACCCAAGGATACCTTACAAAATACAGGAGATAAAAACAGCAAAAACAATGAGAGGGAGAGCAGACAAGCAAAACCAGACATATAGTGTCGACACAAAACAAAGAGCAATCCATATGATGACGGGGTGGTGTAGAGGGTCAGAAACAGTATGATCCAGCAGTTTCATAGTCCAGGTGATGTCGAGGAGGCTACGAAACCAGCCGGCCAGAGGGTTCGAGTGTGTTAGCTGTAGCCACAGAAGGCTACACCCAGGCAGGGAGACTTGGGCCCAGCAGCAGGTCAGCCGGTTAGACGGTGGGTAGGGACACAGTGATGGGGCAGCCTCCATATTAGCGATACACCACAGGAACAACCTTGAGCCACAGAGAACAGGCAGGATAGTCAGCAAGACAGCCTTGGTCAGGTATGTGTAGCAAGGCACGCCAGATCGGAGTATCCAGCCACAGAGAGCACAGACGACACCTATCAGCAGAGGTGAGCCCCTTACCGGCGAGGTTAGCTCCAGGCTACCAGGTGTCGGCATCGAAATGACGACGACTGCCAAACGAGCAGCATGTAGAGATGCTTCAGCAGCAGACAACACAAGTTACAACAAAGAAAAAAATAACAAAACAAACAGAACAAACAAACAGAACACGGTGGAGGCGCGACAGCAACTTGCCAGCGGTCCCTCCACCGATATGGCACACATGTGTTAAGATTATTGCATCATATATATCCTTATCCTTAGGCTGTCAGGAGTAACATTAGGTATGCAATCACACATAGGTACTGATAATTTAGGCGTAGCACTTTCCCCGATCTTTTCTGCGGCTTTAGAGGATGCTGGGAGTGTTTTGTCCTTCATGAGGAGCTGTGCAACATTGTGGTCACTTTCTGTTTGTGGATGTCAGACTGCATCCAGGGCATGCACGCCCCTGCTACCATAATTAAATTATTTTGTGCACAGAGTGCATCTAGACCAGTGGTTCTCAAACTTTTGGGCCAGTGCCCCTCTATCCATTATCCAGGTCCCTTACCGCGCCCCATTAAATAAAATGTAGGCTAATTGTCTCCCCTGAATTTTGATGTTGATTATTATTCAGTTTGTTTTATTATGATTATTATTCTTAGTATTTATATTACATATTGATTATATTAATTTTGTATTTAAATTCTTATATTATTTTTCTCATCATTAGACTGCTATATTATGTTATTATAAAAACTATCTATATTATCTGAGATTGAAGTTACATAATAACATTTCTAAAGAATAATAAATATTATATTATTAAAATATTTTTGTTGTTGTTTTTACCTTCAACTTCCCTAATACGACATGTACCCAGGTAGCAAACAAATACATGTTATTCAAGAGTGTTAAACAAATGCAATGGAAAGAAGTTTGAGATTCAAACTTTAATCTGTGTCAAAGACTGCAGCCAATCAGGAACAGACATTCAAACTGTAATTGGAGTTAAAGACAGCAGCCTCAGACATGCGAAAAAAAATTGCACTCTTAAGTGTTCCAACAATAAACGAGCACAAAGGAACAAGTCTGAGGATCTGCCCCCCCCCCAACAGAACTCCGTGTTTGTTTGTTTTTTAATATATAGCGCCAAATCACAACTCACTTGTCACATTGAACAGGTGCTCTTTCATTAAATAAACTAAACGCTTATATTATTTATCTAATTTATGTGCATGTTTCCGTGTCAACTGCGTTGCTGCTTTGCGCATTCACATTTTCTCCTCTGATGTGATTTGCGAAGGGCCGGGCTCTGCTCCTGACACACACACACACACACACATGCGCACACATCTACTGTCAGAGACAGAGCGGAGGAAAGGAGAGGAGAGAACTACAACATGCAAGAAAGTCAAAAATCCAATACATTAATTATAAATGGAGCGACGTCGACCACAACGTTCAGAAACTCAGGCGAAAATATTTGCGTGTTTTAAAGGCACACAGCCTGAATCAGCAGCAGTGATGCAGATGTTAGCTCTGCTACTACGAGCAGCCAGAGTGCAGCTCGTCTGCTGCTGGTCCAAGTCCCGACCAGAGCGGTAGGGTTTTACCATTAATTCCAATTAGTTTTATTCATGGTGTATTCTAGGAATAACATTAATGCTTTCGTGCAGTGGCTGCTGAGGGAGGCGGCGCTGTTTTATTTCAAGCAGCACTTTATCGCTCAGCAAAATAAAAAAGTCTAAAAACAACACAAAGTTGCCTGAACACTGGTCAGAATCAATTCAGAATTTGGTTTATTGCCAAGTAAATTTACACATACAAGGACTTTGCCTCGGTCTTTTTTAAAATCTCAGATGTAATAACATAGCAGGGCCTTTAATATTTTTCTAAGTTTTTTGACTTGACGTGACCACGTGATGACACGTTCTGCTCGTGTTGTGTTCAAGGACCCTGACCAGTCGCCCGTTTTATTTATTGGAGTTGATTTTTTGCGTGTGTTTATGAATGACCTCGAAGGCGAGATCAAATGGTCCAGAGGTTCCCCACCCCTGCTATAAAACAAAATCCCCCCAAAAACACATTTCTCATTTCTAAAATATTGCTTCCAGTGCCCCCAACGTTCTCTGAACGCCCCCTGATCTAGCACATCCCTTTTTTGAGTGGGTATGTGTGTTTTTTTTAACACAATTGTGGCAATAACTTTAGCCATGATCCCTTCCAACTGCACTTGCAACCTGCATCCAACTATTGCACAAGAAGTGCCACACTTTCCTAAATTTCCCTCCTTAAAATGAGTGGAGAGTTCCATGCTTTAAGCAAAACGACATGAAGTTAACTTATCTAACGTTACAAGATTTTGTTGTAACACTATATGTCCACTTCTTGTCCTGTGAATAAGAGCGAGCATAGCTCGTGCAAAGATGTTGTCATGACTAACGCTAACGTTACAGTAACTTATAGATAGGAGCAGATTCAGTAAGATGGCATTTCTAATTAATTTGTATAAAGTTCAATCTTCAACATTGTGAATGGGATTGGTCGTGCCTATTAGAAGTGGAACTTTAGCATAGCTGACATGTGTACAATAACGTTAGCTAAAAAAACATACCATACATAACTTACAGTGACTAGCTAATGATGTTAAAAGAGAAAGTAGTGTCCAAACTTCGTTCAAGCAGCAGGACCAAAAAGTTATTTGAGACGACTACCTGAAATTTCGTAGGTTTTGGCTAGACTTGGATCATGTGACGTGTGGTCCTCTCAACAGGTCTGACAGTGAAGTAGATTTTTTTGATGAGTGTGACAGAAAAACACTACAGACACATTAGGATACCCCCTCCCTCAAAATAAGCCTCTTTGAATCTAGACGATTCACACAAGCCACACAGATTGACGTGAAAAAAGCGCCAGTCGCCAAAAAGCGTACCTGTTTACCAAAAGACACACAAAATAATTCAAGGATCATTTATTTTCATTCTGCAACACAGGGTTGCACAATGAAATACAGTGAAAAACTGAACAAAAGTAATACATAGTGAATTCTCTGGGAAGATAATATGACTGGCATTTAAAAGATACTTTTCACTCTCTGTTTTTGCTTAAATCATGCTTGACACACAGAAAAAATAGGCCCCCTCATTCATTTGCATGGAGCCAGTTCAGCAACACAAAGGGGATAATGCAGAAGGCTCTGACAAAACAACCCAGGGTCTGATCAGCGAGACTCTTATTTGGCTAATCACATAAATAGAAGTGCACATTCCTGGACCTTGTGTTCGGAATTGGTATGAGCAAGTCTGGTTATTACCAAATATGAATGATAATTAATATCAATTTTTAATAAATGTATTAATAGGAGTTGCTAATACCATCGCACTAAAATTATGTAGGTGCAGTAGCTCAAAATGCATTGAAATTTATATCAGAAGTAATTACCTATAATTAAAAACAATTATTAATTATATTAATAAGTATTATTTAATCTACATAAATCACCTTGAAGGGGCACCATCTTTGCGACAATAGAAAACGATAGCCACTTAATGTATTCTCGTAAAATACTCTCAGAAAATATGTTCAAATATTAATTTGTGAATCTAATTTTTAATTAAATGAATAACTATTACCATATCAATAGCTGTGGGTGCGCTGTCACACGGGTGGCAGTGATGGTCAGGGACCTCGACGGACCAGACCCGGGCAGCAGAGGCTGGCTCTGGGGACGTGGAACGTCACCTCTCTGTGGGGGAAGGAGCCGGAACTAGTGCGGGAGGTGGATCGCTACCAGTTGGATCTGGTGGGGCTTACCTCCACGCACAGTCTTGGCTCTGGAACCGTACTCCTTGATAGGGGTTGGACTCTATGCTTCTCCGGAGTTGCCCAAGGTGTGAGGCGTCGGGCCGGGGTGGGGATACTCACTAGCCCCCGGCTGAGCGCCGCTACGTTGGAGTTTATCCCGGTGGACGAGAGGGTCGCCTCCCTACGCCTTCGGGTTATGGGGGGGAAAACTCTAACTGTTGTTTGTGCCTATGCCCCAAACCGCAGTTCTGAGTATTCGGCCTTCTTGGAGACCCTGAATGGAGCCCTGCAGGGGGCTCCAGTAGGGGACTCCGTAGTCTTGCTGGGAGACTTCAACGCACACGTGGGAAACGATGGAGACACCTGGAGAGGCGTGATTGGGAGGAATGGCCTCCCTGATCTAAACCCGAACGGTTGTTTGTTGTTGGACTTCTGTGCTAGTCATGGAATGGCCATAACAAACACCATGTTCGAACATAAGGATGCTCATAAGTGCACGTGGTACCAGAGCACCCTAGGCCAAAGGTCAATGATCGATTTCGTAATCGTATTATCTGATCTGAGGCCGCATGTTTTGGACACTCGGGTGAAGAGAGGGGCGGAGCTTTCGACTGATCACCATCTGGTGGTGAGTTGGATCAAGGGGTGGGGGAAGACTCTGGACAGACCTGGTAAACCCAAACGGATAGTGCGGGTGAACTGGGAACGTCTGGAGGAAGCCCCTGTCCTGGGGATCTTTAACTCACACCTCCGGCGGAGCTTTTCAGCCATCCCTGTGGAGGTTGGGGGCATTGAACCTGAGTGGGCGATGTTCAAAACCTCTATTGCTGAAGCTGCGGTGATGAGCTGTGGTCTCAAGGTCTTAGGTGCCTCAAGGGGCGGTAACCCTCGAACACCGTGGTGGACCCCGGTGGTCAGGGAAGCCGTCCGACTGAAGAAGGAGTCCTTCCGGGTTATGTTATCCGGGAGGACTCCGGATGCAAGGTATCGAAGGACTAGAAGGGCGGCAGCTTCTGCCGTGTCAGAGGCAAAGCAGCGGGTGTGGGAGAAGTTCGGAGAAGCTATGGAGAAGGACTTTTGGTCGGCACCAAGTTGCTTCTGGAAAACCATCCGGCACCTCAGGAGGGGGAAGCGAGGAACCATCCAAGCTGTGTACAGCAAGGGTGGGACCCTGCTGACTTCAACTGAGAAGGTTATCGGCCGCTGGAAGGAGCACTTTGAGGAACTCCTGAATCCGACTAACACGCCCTCTATGGTTGAGGCAGAGCTGGAAGCTGATGGGGGATCATCGTCAATTTCCCTGATGGAAGTCACTGAGGTAGTCAAACAACTCCACAGTGGCAAAGCCGCAGGGGTTGATGAGATCCGTCCAGAAATGCTGAAGGCTTTGGGTGTTGAGGGGCTGTCTTGGTTGACACGCCTCGTCAACATTGCGTGGAAGTCTGGGACAGTGACTAGGGGTTGGCAGACCGAGGTGGTGGTTCCCCTATTTAAAAAGGGGGACCAGAGAGTGTGTGCCAACTACAGGGGTATCACACTTCTCAGCCTCCCTGGTAAAGTCTACTTCAAGGTACTGGAAAGGAGGGTTCAGCCGGTAGTCGAACCTCTGATTGAAGAGGAACAATGCGGATTCCGTCCTGGTCGTGGAATAACAGACCAACTCTTTACTCTTGCAAGGATCCTGGAGGGGGCCTGGGAGTACGCCCATCCGGTCTACATGTGTTTTGTGGATCTGGAGAAGGCGTATGACCGGGTCCCCCGGGTGATACTGTGGGAGGTGCCTGTACGCTGGTGCCCTGTACGCCCAAAGCGAGAGTTGTGTCCGGATACTCGGCAGTAAGTCAGACTCGTTTCCCGTGAATGTTGGCCTCCGCCAGGGCTGCGCTTTATCACCAATCCTGTTCATGATTTTCATGGATAGGATATCGAGGCGTACGTTGAAAGGAGCCAGTTGAGGTGGTTCGGGCATCTAGTAAGGATGCCACCTGGGCGCCTCCCTAGGGAGGTGTTCCAGGCACGTCCAGCTGGGAGGAGACCCCGGGGAAGACCCAGGACTCGGTGGAGAGATTATATCTCCTCACTGGCCTGGGAACGCCTCAGGATCCCCCAGTCGGAGCTGGAGGATGTGGCCCGGAGAAGGGAAGATTGGGGTTCCTTACTGGAGCTGCTGCCCCCGCGACCCGATCCCGGATAAGCGGTGGACGATAGGATGGATGGATGGATATCAATAGCTAGTAAGGGTTGAAGGATTTAGGAATATTATTTAATAGTAGATGTTGGCAGTAATCACTCTTGTATAACATTAAACAAACAAGCATGTATATTCCAAAAAGCATCTATTAAAAAGATAATAAATGCTTTTTGGATTGTGTGTGCGTGTGTGTGATTATGTGTTTGTGTGTGTGCGCCTAAAATAATGTGTTTGTGGTTCCCTGCCTCAGTGTGTTCTGCGTGCGCGAGCATAAACAGGTGCAGGGTCAGACAAAGAACGTGAGGAGAGCGGGAACTTTGAATCTCCTCTATGAGAGGGTTTTGTGTGAGATCATAACATGTATATATTAATGGTGCCAGGTTAGAGAAGATGGTTAGTGTGTATCCGACTCTGTGTATAATACTAGCACATCAACTTGGCAATGTGGTGAAGCCATCTAGTGTTAACCATTAGCTCATTACAACGGATCACACAGTAGGCCTACAGCTCAGACAATACATACAAACATTTACAACAGGATAGCAGTTCTATACTTATTACCAGGAAAGATAAGCAAGGTAAGGCAAGCTCCCTTCTCTTACTGTTAAAAGAAGAAGGTTTGGTGCATCTGCTTCCAAGCAGGCTGAACGGTGACCAGAGAGCCATCCGATGTGGAGAGCTGCAGTTGGCAGCGTCGAGAAGAGTTGCAGTTGTCTGACCCAACATGGCCACTGCTGCACGATGGTCAGAGATCCGCCGGCATGTTGATCAGAGGCGTAGCAATAAATAGAGAGAAAAACGCCATGCTGTTTTCATGGGTTACTGGTACTGGCTACAGTATCGAATAGCTAATGTAAATTGAGGTTTTTGACACCCGTGGTGGAGGATCCTGGGAGATGAAGTCCCTTGGTTTAGCCCCCATGGTGGTTAGTCCCCAACATTTGTAACATTCTAATCTACTGCTGTAATCGCATAGCAATTCTACATTGTGTGTGTCTGCATACATATAGCATGTAGTCCTTCCCCTTGTTGACCCTCAGAGAAAATGTAAAATGTGTATTATGCTCTTTGCAAGGCGAGTTTCCATATCACAACGTTGAAGGCTTCTTTATAACATACAAAGGAGAAATTATTCATATTTAATTTGTTTGTTAACAAAGGTTATTGCAGTCTGAAGAAAGGAACAGAGCAGGAATACCCGATAATGTAATATTTCTTGAAAATGTAATAACGGGATAACAGGAGAATAAGGTAAGTATCAAGCACATAGAACACAGCAACACTAATTTCACTAGGAGTAAACTAGGAATGGCCACCCTTAGAGGAGGAATATTAACTCTTCTTACTTCACCAGCTGTTCCCGCCCCTACCTTTTGCCGCTCTTGTTGCCTAGCAACTCTCAGAAGTTAACAAGCACAATTGACGGCTTACTATAGCAAATTTATTTTGTAAAAATGGAGGCAGATATAATACTTTTCTTTTTTTTACTTTTCAATGTTGATTGAAGATATGCTTTGTCGCCGGTGGGTTAGACAAATTAGACATGATATATTTTAGGCTGAGACACTTTTCGGGTAAATTAAACCTATTTGACTAATTTTGGTTAAGCCCTGTACTTTTAGCTAACATTAATGCTAACTTTAGCTAGTCGGTATGTTAGGGTTAGGTTCAGGGGAGACCCAGGCGCAGAACACAGACAAATCGTCCAAGCACAAGCACGCCCAAGAGGCACAAAAACATACACGGTCAATGACTTAATTTGTGACAAGAACTGTTTCAGAGGCAAACCAAGTGACCAAAGCTGAGGGAAAGATGTCAATGCTTTGCGTCAAAAATAATGTAGCCTTCAGCTTCTGCGATGATTTCAGTCGCAGTGTAGAGGACATGTTTCCCGACTCTGCCATCACAAGGAAGTAGGCTACTCGTCGGGGGAAACAAAAGCCACACAACTCATCAATCATCAAATAAATTGATGATAATGACTAATAAATAAAATACATACATCTTATGAACATGTCTGTACAAGGAATACATACTTTAAATAAACATGTATTTCCTGAATGTATACACCCGTCCTTTATGTGTTTACATTTACATTATATGGGGGCTGGGTGGCTGAGGGCTGTTAAGGTATGGACGGAGTCCGCCAGAAAATGTCCCTTATTTTGAAATTCCAATGTTGACAGGTATGGCGCATACATGCCTCACAGATGACAATCACATGTCTGTGCTCCTTGCAAACGGGTCTGTTGCACCTTTTCGGTCTTTGGCAGCTGTGCAGATTTTCCTCTTCACTTGGCTCTCCTGTCAGGTGTCCTCCTGTAGCTGGGTGGAGGCTGTGTTTGTTCTTTTTAGCCCACATCTTTCCATTACCCATGTAATGTGCTTTTGGAGGTGGGGTGTGCCCTCCATGCGCATACATGCCTACAAATGACAATCACAATGGGTAACTTCTTTACCAGTATCCCTCTGGCTGAGAAGCTCCTGGAGAAGAACCTGACCATTGTGGGGACTCTTCAACAGAACAAGCCAGACATACCGCCTGTCATTATTATTACATTATTATTACTACAGGTAAATTAGCAGATGCACTTATCCAAAGTGACTTACAGTGAACTAACTACAGGGACAGTCTCCCTGGAGCAGCTCAGGGTTAAGTACCTTGCTCAGGGGCACAATGGTGGCAGCCCTGGTATTCAACTCTCAGCCTTCTCAGCCTGTTTGGAAGGTGTACCATTAGACCACTAGGCCATCATACGAATACGGGTACTTTTGGACCCATGTCAGTTGTGTCCTCCAAATCCTGGAAAAGAAGGCTGCATTTGAAGGAGTTTAACACCATGTTCTTGTCACGAGGTTAGCACTGACCACGATCGATGTCTCTACAAAACTAGACAGTATTGGTACATTTCAGCATTTATTGTCAGCGGATGAGTTGTAAATCTGTCATGGAGTAATGGAAGAGACAAGACATTGAGCTGGTAAATGTAGAGCTGCGGGCTGCACACCTAGGACTCTGTTTACTGTGCCCTGCAGATGTTTGAAAAACTACTCATACTGTGCAGCATGGAGTTAGGTGGAGGCTGTGATTATTACTGACTGACTGTTTTTATGGCTGCACTGTAAAAAGAAATATGCCAGCAGATACATTGTATTTCATAAAAAATGCTGCTAGCCTAAAATTCTGTAGTATTAAACTGCACTTGCTGTTACCGTGGCAACTATGGGTGTCACCGATTGAACCAGGACTGAAATTGTTTACCGTTAAAACAATAAACAGACAAATAAACGGCATCACTAAGAAATCAATACAACACAGAGGAGCAGATCAGAACACAGGGAAGATAACCAACGGATACTATTTTAGAATTTAAACTATTCTCAAGTAAGAACAGTTTGGGAGATTTTATCCACGTTTGAAATCAAATGTAAGGATCAGTGACAGCCCAGCAAGTGGTGTGTTCATCCAACAAGATGGAGAAATTCACCACAATATCTCTTGAAATGACGTCTTTAAGCCAATGCATTTGTGGAAGTGAAAATTGCATGGTAGCTTTTCCGGGCTAGTAAAAAGTATGATTCCATGAAATGTTTGACTCTCATGTTTTTGTCAGAAGATATAAACTGTAATCTTCTAATTTTGTGTCTTTGGAAAGAGAATGCCCCTGCCTCCCTCCCTCCCTCCACCTGTCTCTGCAGCAGTCATCTCTATTTTTATCCCTGCCTTATTGTCTACTACCTTTCTTTAACGTTCACTCTTACTGTCTCTTCTGTTCATTTCTACCAGTGATCATAACTCTTCCAACACATTCTCCCTCACTCCCTCCACATGCTCTCTGCCTTTCTTCGTCCCTCCCCCTCTCCTGTTCTCTGCATACCAAAGCAGACAGTGCCCTTGAGAGTCTATGATCTCATCTGGAAGACAAAGTCAGCCGGCTAAAAAGGATGGAAGTCAGAGAAACACAGAGGAGGCGGAAGCAGTGTACCCCCCCACACACACACACATACAGACACACACACACACACACACACACACACACACACACCCCTGCCCACCAATGTATTGCCTGGAATCTGATCTGTGTGGTGGAAAGTCTGTGGTGATTTACAGCCAGCAGGCTCTCCAGTCCACCCATGTGCTGTGTTGATCTGGAGCAGACAGCAGCAGCAGAGCCCGTTGTGTGGATAGAGTGAGAGAGAGAGAGAGAGAGAGAGAGAGAGAGAGAGAGAGAGAGAGAGAGAGAGAGAGAGAGAGAGAGAGAGAGAGAGAGAGAGAGAGAGAGAGAGAGAGAGAGAGAGAGATGTATTTTATAGTTAGCATGCTTTTGTAACTGCTGGTTGCTTGTTCCCACTCCATATCCTTGTGGAAAGCCATGTCTGAGGTAATAGTGGAGCAGCTCGGTTGCACTATTCATAACAAGTGTACATTTTGCAATAAAAGCAACAGATTTGGCACATATGTAGGTTTATAAGTAATGAAAAGATGTAGATATCACAACGTTTCAATTTTAGCCCTGGCAGTTATTATTTTTTTAAATGGCCGCCAAATAGGCACCATATATGCCTGAATGATGTAGAAAATAGATTTTATGACTTTTGATTGACACCAAGGTGTGATGATGTTGATTATATCTGTGTCAGAAGACCACACACACACGTTTATTTCCGTTTTTATTTTTTTGAACGCAAAAAAAGGAGCACAGTCAGTATGGGGTCAAACTTCACCGCCTTGCCTCCATGAATGACAACCAATACTCTTCTAGAACAGCAAAATCTCCTGCTCTTAATCTGTGCATTACTCTTTTAATTATAGAGATATTGCTTGACTTTCTAAATTCCATTTTACAATTGAAACAACCCTTGATGCACTTACATGGTATAAGCTCATATAAGGCTTTAGCTGCCTCTGCTATGAAGGTCCAGTGAGGTTCATACAGACCCTCATCTGTCTCGGTCCAACCCGAGGCAGTAGTGACTGTGCCCACACAGCCTGCGAGGTAAGTTGCCATCTTTATATGTTGTTCCAGAGAGGCACTGGTTGGTGGAATCTTCCTTGGTTGGTTACATTGTTTTTTTTATGCTAAAAGTTTCTCTCTTGTAATGTTGACATCGGTGAGTGTGCTTGTTCTGTCTGAGTGCAAGACCACAAACCTCTCAATGCTGTGTATTACGTTTTGAGGTATTACGTTTGGTGCCATGTTCAATATTAATAAACTTTATTTCTATAGCGCCTTTCATACCCAGAGTTACAAGGTGCCTCACAGAATACAACACAAAATATAATAAAGGTGTATAATAAAGATAGCGAATTATGAATAAATGTCAACAAGGCCTCTGTGAGCTATGGCAGAACCTTCCAGGTTGCCCATGCAGTTGCCATGACCAACAAAGCTGAGTACTGTGTCCCACGTTGTTAGAGCGTGGAACATTGGGAGTGCATGTGCCGCAAGTTATCTGAAATGTTCTGAATTCAGTACCTTCTTGAAGACTTTGCACCGCCCTGCATCAACCCTGGAAAACCATCCAACCACTTCCTTGCAACCAGACCCCTAAAGTCTTACATATAATAAACATAGTGAGAAACAATGAAATCAAAAATAAAAGCAAGTACAAAGAAAGTTACAATAAAAATATGAAGCTTATAGTATGAAGTATAAAAAGAATATGCAAGATCCGTGACTGTAGCCTCATAGTGAGAAACGTTAAATACTATATAACACCCAGAAATCTGTTCACTAGAAGTAAAGGGGCAGCCAGTCTGAAGGTGCTTATGTTATGGTGTAGGAGAAGGTGTGATGTAGGAGGACCCAAATGCAGCAGAAAATGACAAAAGCTGAATACAAAATAAAAAAATATAAAGTAGCAAAATAAGACAAACCAATCTGAGAAGGAGACGGGGTAGGGAACACCGGGGCTGGGGTCTCGAGGGAAAGAGGGAGCACAGAGGCTGGGGCCGGCAGCAGGAGCGGGAGTCTGCGGAGGTCCAGCAGCGGGAACTGGAGGCTGTTGCGGCCCAGCAGCAGGAACTGGAGACTGTCGCGGCCCAGCAACAGGACTGGAGGCTGTCGCGGCCTAGCAGCAGGAACGGGGGACTGGGAGCCGACCTGAAGTATGACAAATGCAATGTGGCGGCCGTTTTGAGATCAAAATCACAACAGCAAGTACAGTAGGCATATCACATAAGCAAGCACACTCACAATCAAACCCATAACTTACCTATGAAGTCTCGTTATTGTCCTGTGGGTAGTAATGATTAAAAAAAAAACACTTCCGGGTTCATTGTCGATTTCCACACATTGTTTCCAGTAAAAGATATATCCTTCTTGAACATAGTCACATTGATAAAAGCCCATGAACAGCTGTTGCAATCTTTGAAATCAACTGATCATTTGTGAGATTTTTTTCGTTCACACGGAGGAAGTGTTTCTGCCTCTGTATGTGCCGCCAAATAGCTGCTGGCTGCATGGAGAGCGGGCATTAGTCATTCGATTGACACTTGGTCTGAGCCAATCGGAGCTTCCATTCGATTTCTCCAGCCATCAATGCCAATCAGTGTCAACCTGATAAGGAAATGCTAGACCTCTTCTTTCGTTGACAGGCTGAGCCTGCAACAGATCAGTATATTCAGACCACTATTACTCAGTGTCAGAAGCACTTGGAGTGATTAATCAATATTTTGCAAGAACAATAAGTTATCTTTTGAACGAGACCAAAATCATGCATCTGGTGCAAATGGTTGAAGAGCAGCTTATAATATACTTTGGGTATTTCGTTTGTAGGTATTCTTCGTATTTTCAAGTAAAGTCCTCCACCCCTTAAGAGGTTAAAAGACATCTGAGGGAGTAGCCATTTCCACTTGGAAAGCTTTCCCTCAATCTTTTCAGTGATGTTCTCCCAGTTCTTCTGGACGATATTTTCTTTACCTAAAAACACACCAAGATATTTAAATCCGTCTGTTCTCCAGGTGAGGCTCTGTGGAAGAACTGGGAGACCGCCACGCCACTCACCGACAGCGAGGGCCTCACTTTTCTTCCAATTCACCCTCGCTGCCGATGCTACACTAAAACTACTCACAATTTTGATTAAAATGTCTGCATCCCTCTGGCTTCTAACAATAACAATAATGTCATCTGCATAAGCTGATAAAACAATGTTGCCATTAAAACCAGGTAAAAACAGACCTTGCAAATTGGAGCATATTTCTGAGGAGAGGTTCAAGGGAGAGCGCATAGAGCATTCCTGACAGAGCACAGCTCTGCCGGACCCCTCTACACACTCTAAAAGGAGCACACAGACTACCATTGAACTTCAACACACTCTCAACTTCACTGTACAACACCTTGATCTTAGCTATGAATCCAGGACTGAACCCAAACTTCTCCATCACTTTCCAGAGGAAGTTGTGCTCAACCCGGTCGAAAGCTTTTTCGTGATCTAGAGAAATCACACCAGTATTAATGTCCAATGAGTTGGAGACCTCCAAAACATTCCGAATTAGGCAAACATTGTCTACCATTGACCTGCCGGGTACACAGTAGGTCTGGTCCCGGTAGATGACCTGCTCCATAGCCCTCCCCAGCCTGGTGGCCAGCGCCTTGGACAGAAGCTTGTAATCCACACACAGCAAAGACACAGGGCACCAGTTACCGATGTCCTGCAGGTTTCCTTTCTTAGGCAGAAGTGTTATTACTGCCCTACGGCAGGACGTCGGCATGGAAACAGAGGCCAGACTCTCGTTAAAAACATCTAGGATATCTGTTCCTAAGATGTCCCAGAATTCTTTAAAAAACTCAACTGTGAGGCCGTCGATACCGGGAGCTCCCTGCATACCCTGCAGGGCGGCCTGTAGCTCCCACATACTCAACAGCCCCTCGAGCTGTGAGTTGGTCTCCTCGGAGACCTGAGGTAGTGCACCACAGAGCTCCTCTAAAATTGTTTACTCTTCCCCATACTCACTCGAGTATAGGGAGGAATAAAAACTCACGGCTCGCCTTCTTATCTGGCTTGGTTCCGTTATTTCTTGCCCTGTGTCTGAGAGAAGTGAGTGGATTACCCTCTTCTCTCCATTCTTTTTCTCCAGGCCGAAGAAGAAGCTAGAGGAAGCATCCATCTTGGTGGCGTTTTGAAACCGGGACCGGACCAGTGCACCCTGTACTTTAATGTCTAGCAGGTCGGCCAAAGCCATTTATTTTACTTTGAGGATTTCAATATATCCTCGATCTCCTGTAGACTCATTAATTATTTCTAGTTCCACTATACCACCCTCCAGGTATTTATAGATTTGGTGATGTCTTGTGTGACATTGAGGGTTTGCTGACAGAACATTTTTATTTCAGTCTTACCATGGTCCCACCACTGCCTAAGACTGCTAAAATAACCTTTCCTCTGTCTAAAAACACTCTCGAAATACATAAGGAGATACATACCTATCTAACTTTTTTTTCAAAAGTTAAAAGTGAGGTAAAATGCCAATATGCACTTTTTGGCTTTATGTTTCTAATAAAAACATTACATAAAAGCAAAGCATGATCTGTAAAACCAGCTGGAATGATGCTGCACAGTTAAAACATATTAAAATGATGTTTACAACAATAAATACAATCCAACCTGGCTAAGGAAATCCTATCATCTCGGTGGTGAGATCATGTATATTGTCGATCATCTGCGTGCATTCTTCTCCATACATCCACCAGGCCATGGGAGTGGACCAGCTGCCTCAGAGCATTCTGGGACTCTGCGTGTTTGCGATCTAAAGATGCATTTTCTGTGCAGTTAAAATCCTCTCCCAAGAATAAAAAATCCTCCGAGGCACAGCCATTTAAAACATCATTTCTTCCTCTCTGCACCGATTGTTGGAGCAAACTCCCCTCGATAAAATGTTCGACCTCTAGTGAGACTGGATTAGAGAAGAGGAAGCCCACTCCTCCACTAAGAGAAATGTTGTGGCTTAAAATGACTTCCCCTTCCCACTCTCTCCTCCAGTCTATCTCATCCCTGCCTCACCCAAAACACTTTCCTCACTTTTCTGTACATCATTAATACACACACCCTGTGAAAAATCACCACCTGCCTCGTGCACCGGGTCAGACACAGCAGTGGCGCGGCGAGGTTCGCTGAGCCGCCACAGGCCGCCCAGACGAAGCTATCACATCCGCAGCAGCAGCCACCGCCAGGGGCGGTCCCCCACCACCTCTGCAGCCGCGTCAGCGGTCGCCCCCTGTGGTGAGATCCCCCTCTCAGCAGCAGCCACCTGTCGCTCGACTACAACCGGCACAGCCGTGGACGGCACCGGAGCAGCCGTGGATGGCTCCGAGCGCAGCAGCCGCCCCTTTTTTGCCTGCTCTGAGGCTCAAGAAGTAAGGGCCATTCCATTTCAGGAATTCATCATGCTTGACCACCTTTACATGGTAGTGTGATTGTCTGATTCTTGCAGTCTGGAGTATGATCATGTAGTCTCTCAGGTGATGATATCCGTTATCATTGTTGCATTCAATGGTGCTATGCATGCTGTCACCCTCAATATGCGTGTGTACAAGGTACAACCATCGCTCCACACTACTATCTCCTTGATTTCTGGATGGTCTTTGATCACATCTTCAAAATGGCGATATTGAAGGTGTGCTAATACCTCGCTACTGAGGTCGCCCTCCGACTCTTCCCAAATATAGCAGTACCCTTCCTTTGATTTCAAGTTTGATTTTGATTCATCTTTCTGGATCACATGTGCATCATATTCGGCCTATTCCCATGCTTGAATGAAACACAAACATCACACTGATCTTTTTACGGAATGAATACAGAACACTTTCCTTCATGGAACATGTGTGAAATGTTGTATCCCAACGGCCCTCACTCCAGCAGTTGTAGCTGCCTGTTGATATTCCCAATGTCGAAGAAAGGTGACAATAAGTGTCGATGAAATATAGTTAGAAGAGACAAAATATTAAGAATTGAATGCAAAAGTTACTTTTCCTGATAGCTAATTACTTTTTATAATTATGCAGTAATTGTAAAGTATTGTTACTTTTTGTAAGATTAGATAAGTCTATTGTCCCCAATGGAAATGTGTTGATGCTTCATGGAGCTACAGGAGCTATTTAGTGTCTGTAACCCACTGGTGGGCTTCATAATTAAACTATAACTTGTGTAAGTAAAACACTAAATAACTACACAACATTTATAGTCTAGCCTATATTACAGTAAACTTGATCACTTACCAATAGGGGACGAGCCCTGAACCATGGAAATAACTTCATTTATCTGGTAGTTTTTCTTTCTTCTTGAAGCAGCTGCCATCTTGTGATGCTGGTAACATTGCCTAAGTCACAGAAAATGTGACTTAGGCCATTTGTTTATTGCTTAAGTCACACTCTTGAGATAGGCCGTTATACTAACAGGGTAGGAACAGCATTATCTTTTCAGTAAGGATCTAGGCAATTTTACGAGAGGTGGCCAGCATCATGAAGAGATGATTTAGGCAAAAAAAACATTTTCCTCAAAACATGACTTTGGCCATTAGTTTAAGAAGATGACGCTATATAACTGTCTACGGTGCGACACTACGTGTTTCAGTAACTGAGACTTACTTCCAGACAGGATTTCTTTTCACCGGGGAAACAACTTTCCCGTGTCTGGATAGCTCTCCACTGAGGAATTCATCAGTTATGAACGGAGGGACGTTAGATATAACTACTCTGGTTGCGGGCAGGGCCAGTGGCAACACCTGCACAAACAAATCATTCACCACGATACCTGTCTCTATGACACGGTTCAGAGAGAGAGAGAGAGAGAGAGAGAGAGAGAGAGAGAGAGAGAGAGAGAGAGAGAGAGAGAGAGAGAGAGAGAGAGAGAGAGAGAGAATGGGGGTAAAAGCCTCAAGCAGAATTCAGTAGATGTCGGCCTAAAGATTTGGCTCATTTCAAACCTCAGTAAAGGGACTCAAGCAGAGAGGTCTGACTCTCCACCGATGCTGAAAATAGCGCTGTGGTCATTCACACGTGGCCCTGCAGCCTCCTCCACTGCTCTGACCTGGTATCACCACCAACTACCAGCAGAGTGTGTGTTTGAAAAATCAATACTGATATGAGCTTCATCTCCAACTCGCAACAAAGCAGCAAAGCAGCTGAAACATAAAATAGGAACGTGTCAAGGTGGCTGAGGTTGGTGACAAGAGGACATACAGAGATAAGGACCATGAGATAAGAAGGAGATTGAATCGTTCGGGTGGTTGCCAGGTTTTACTTAGTGGTGGAAGGAGTATTCCACAAAAGTAAAAGTAGTAGTAAAAGTAAAAGTAGTAGTTGTAGCGGTGAGGCCCCGATGTTTATTGGTAAAAATCAAACATATTCACATCCTCCACACAGAAACCTTTGGAGAACAAAAGACAATTCTCTCTGACTAATCAGTGTTCTGCTGTGTTTTAACTCCACTTTAGTTCTAATTGCCGGTAAATGATGAGGATAGTCGGAGTTAGTTAGGAGAACTAACTCTTTAATGAGAGACAGTATGTATCAGCAGCAGGGAGATTTAAGAATCTAATGATAAGATCCATCGATCAGCTCCTTCAGATTCAAGGTTTCCTTTGTAAATTGAAAGCTTTGGTCAGAATATTGGGAGTATATTGAGAGAGCTGTCTGAAAGCAGCTGAGCTGATTAACCTGAACTGATGCTTGCGTGGGGTGAAAGCCCTAAGTTAGTAACAGGTGGTTGTGGGGAAGTAGAAAAAGTCACTGGAACCGACTAAGTGGACAGCGAGCCCATGGGCGTGGCAGTTGAGGAGTGCTTTCTGGTGGCACGGCACACGGTCAGCTCCACGAGCAGGAGGCAGAATAGGAAAGAGAATACAGTCCGACCACATCTCATCCAGGGGAGCTCAGTGTGCCGGCTGTGTAACTTGACAGCGTAATGTTACAGTGGAGGTCAAACTGTTCTGTCGTTTAATCGAACGTCGTGTCAAGTCCATTCTAAAATCTATTGATTCAGGCTGCAGGGGTGACAATGAGCTGACCAACCATGCAACCATTACTGTGCATTGTCATAGGGGAAAAACTTGAATATACATGCTATCTATTGTGAATGTCATTGTGTCATCAGCTCTGTGTCAAACCTGCTGTTTATTTATTAAGTGTGTGGCATACAACATACACACCATGCATTGAAGAATAAGAGAAGATACAGATCCTGATAATATATCAGACAAGAAGATAGAGAAGAGGTTGACGACAGAAACTGGCTGATTAAAGCTGAAATAATGTGTGTCTGTGTGTGTTAGTTTCATTTTATTTTCTTATTTTGACATTTTAACATTATCACTTATATTACATCTAACAACAATTAACAAACACCATCAGTGTTCACGATAACGGTATAGACTTAAAAAGTTAACAAAAACAATAGAAACTGCAATAGATGTAGTTTGTGCTTGTTCTGCAGATTCTGAAGATGCTCCTCGCCTTCTGCAGGTCACTCATTATTTTGCGATTATTTCTAAGTATCAGTTATGATGCTTTGAAAAACACCTCTTGAGTAATAATGTCGAAGATGTCCGTTGAAACAAATGCCTGTAAAGTCACTATCGATATATAAGGTAACACAATGATGATTGATGAAATTATGGGAATATTTAAATATTAACAATATATACTATATATATACATATATATATGTATATATATATATCTATACATATATATACACATACATTATATATATATATACATATACATATATATATACATTATATATATATATATATATATATATATATATATATATATACATACATATATACATATATACATATATAAACTACGACTAAAGAGCTGAGTTCTGATATATATATATCAGAACTCAGCTCTTTAACTGAGTTTTATATATATATATATATATATATATATATATATATATATATATATATGTATATATATATATATATATATATAACAGAATGGCAGAATAACAGACTGAAATCTTAGTGTCTTAGCCAGATGTGCCATTATGATTCCATAAAGGCAGAATACCTGTGGCCCTCCCGTGATATTAAGCCAGCCCAAATATGTGCATACTATACAGTATGAGGATGGAGTACAGTTGTCCCAGTTTACCGTGCTTGAAACAAAGACGAATGACGGATGTGATCGGCAGTATGTGATGTCAACCTGCCTGTGTGTCAACAGTGAGCAACTTGAAACAGTAACATGCTTTTAATCCTTCTCTGATCAAGATAAAGGAAGCAGGAGAACACTGTCTCAGTAGTGGAAAGACCTTGATGTCTTTGTGCATCACTTACAACACAAACCCCAGACGGGAAATGGAACCCTTTACATTAAATCAATCTTTCACACCAGACCTGTAAGTCAATAAGGTCACAAATATGCAGGGAGCCCTGTGCAACTTAATCCTCTAACCGATAATGGCTGATCCGTTAACCTTCACATGATACTCCAAGCTCTCAGGATGTCTCCTCTGACTGTGGCCTCATCCTGATTACCATGACCTTTGTGTGTTTCTCTAAGATTATAGGGAATACAATTTAGCAGAAACTGTAACTCATAGTAGCCTTCTCTTCAGCGTGCTTCTCTTTGTGGTTTTGTACCAGTTTTCGGGCTTCCGAGGTCGACTAGTAAACCAGTAAACTAGTAACTAGTAAACTGTAGTTAATACTGTATACAGTATCACAACACATGTGCACTCCATATAAGGTCTGGAAGAGTTACATTTTGGCATCACATTAGACTTGGCAAGTTGTCTACATACAACCTCACACTCCCCTAACTCTTCCTCTAAAGGAGTGTTTCTCAAACTTTTTCAGAACAAGGACCACTTAACCAATAAAAAAAACACTCACGGACCACCTAACTCCCCAAATATCCAAAAACAATAGGCCTGCTTACCACTCCAACAATATATTACGAATGACAGCCTAATAATGAGCTTTATGTGACCTTCTCTATATCGCTCATTAAATCAACAATACAAATACAACTACGGATTCTACAAGCATTTCGTTGATATGCGATTTAAACAGTGAATGCTGATAATCTACATTTATTACTGAGTTTATGTCCATACAGAGCCGCAACTTACCCACATCAAGATCGTTTGCTACTGAGAGATACACAAAATGCAAACTGTGAGGACATCATTTGTTTCTTAAAATCATCACGTTTTCTCTCGAAAAATCCTGAAGGTTTCCCAATGTAATCCTTGTGTTTACTCTCAACATGTCGCTTAAGTTTGGCGGGTTTCATGGCCTATTTCGCCAATGACTCGTAGCACAAAACACAGTGTGGATTGGGATCTTCTTCATCTCCAGTCCAAAAAAATCCAAATATTATGTAGTCGCCGTGATATTTTCTTTTCACTTTAGCGCTGGACTTTCCTCGTTCAAGCCGAGTTTCACAGCTTTCAGCCGGGTGGTGGTTGGACAGCGAACCGCTCTCCTGGGACTCAGTAATGCACACAAAACCACTTGTTGTTATTGCGGCTGAACCACTTATAGCTGCTGAATCACCTGCATCAGGACGATGCACCTACATAGCTCTGCTACATCTATGCTACACTCTAGTCTATACTAGTCATGTTTAAACAGTTTGAGAAACACTTTAAACTTATAATATGTTAATTTCAAATGTGACATTTTACCAATATACTCACGGAGAAAGACTGCTCTAAAGTCAACAAAGGTCAGGACATCTTAGGGGGGGAGACAAGTGGGACTCTTCCAAAAATTGATATAAGTTTTTTTAACATGATTCTTATTATGTCTTCATCAGGTCATTTTTAATTAAACTGAATATTTATTTGTGTATTCCGGATTTTATAATCCTTGTAAAATAATATGAATGCTTTGCAAAACGAAGGTGAAGTATGTCAGAGAAAAGAACTTGGTCAAAATGAATCCTGACACCAAGAATTGCAATTGAGGCAAATCAATCCCAAACACTGAAGACACAAAGACATATCCAGCCCTCCACATTGCATGCTGGGCTGGGATACAATGAGTGGGTAAAGAAAATAAGTACATTTGTAATGTGATCCCTAAAAATCTAATTTCAGCATTGCTGGCTGGACAATGCAACACAAACAAGGCTTTTTCATGCTGAGAAGAAAATGCCTTTTTCTTATACAGGCCTGATGTGTTTCAGCATTTCTTTGGGGACTCCAGTGTATTAACATGTAATGCCTTCTCTTGTGCTTGTGAAAATTATTATTTTAAATGGATTCCTGTGGAATTCAAATGTAAGTAATGTAAAGTAATGTTTACATTTGCAGCAATCTGTCAGGAGGCTGCAGGGTCATGTACTGTATGTGTTGCTGAGTTAACAGTTTAATTGCATCAAAAGTGAATAAAGTAGAAGTAAAGAATATTAGATTCAAACTTTAATCAAGTTTCATTTTTAACTTGGTAAATGCAAATCTTTGCTAAGGTCAGGGGGGTTACTAGATTCTCTGCTGGTGTTGATGGCTTAACAAAGCTGCTTCTGTTGTTGAATGACGTAGGGTTACAACTTTTACAACTTTTGCTGACCTGTCCTTCAAAGGAAACATCTCATGCAATGAGTAGCGCACTAACTCTGAAAGGTTTCGGCCAAAAATATTTTCAGTCTGATACTGCGATATATATATTTAGTGTAAAATCCACATAACTATGTAATTAATTGCTTATAATAATAAGACAACCTATGTCACTGTCAGCAATGATAAAAACAAAATGATATTGGATGGTCACATGATGGTGGTTACATCAATAAACATTGTGGTGGCACCCAGTAGCAAGGTGAGTCATTAGCAGGGTTTGAATCAGACGTGCAGCCTCTTTCTTCAGCGGCACTATCTACAATAAATGCAAAAAAGCCCAAAATATAAACATATATATTGTGGAAACTAGGCATTAATTACGCAAAAACGGTCTGTAATTGAATGGAACAGGGCTTATTTCACAATAAAATATTATAATAATTAAGTCCGAACAAGAGCCGAAGGTCAAATATCAGGGTTACTTTCTACTGAAGAAATGCTCTCTATGAACACCTTATATAGTGTAGGAGGTTTAGTATTATATTTAGATATAACAAATATTTTCAGATGTAAATATAGACATTAACTATATTATAATTCAAATTACTACTCATTATTTAAGTGGAGATGTAAATAATTTGGGTTTTATACATTATCACAAATATAAATTCAGTTTTGTCAGTCAGAGTGTAATCAGGGGTACATTATCTTAAATTAGTGTTTTGATTATGTTTAAGCAATAGCTCGCGACAGGCTGTGGTATATGGTCATTATATCACAGTTAAGGGGCGTGGTTCGGCCCGACACGAACCCCCTTAACTGTGACATAATGACCATATATCACGGTCTGAAGTGAGCTATTGCTTTTATAAAACGGTTACCAAGTGTGGCAATATGAAAGAAAAATACACACTCCAATTTATATAGTTTTTATTATTAAATAATGATGTTCAAAATAAAGTAGTCCCTCCGTTGCCTTCTGCACAAAACATAGTGCGAGGTGGTTGCTATGCAACAACACTGACAGCTAGCGCAGTGTTCTGTTTGTTTCGTAGTCTACCTGCTCTTCACGTCTTTTAGGAGCTTTTTTCTCTGGAGATAGGCACTGATCAAGCCACTCCTCCAGATTAAAGCTTTGTAAATTTGTTTCTTAACGGATGTAATTTAACAGCTGTAACGGTTGTAGCTTTTTCTCAGACGCGGAGGGATACTGACTTGTTGTGAAAAGTTAGTACAATTCTACCCGTGATATACGCTCATTATACCACGGCTAAGAACCAATCAGATTGCTTGATTTGACATGTTCGTTTTATAATAATTAATTAATCACAGGATCTGTAGCCTAATGGGAATCTTAGCTAATACAGTATACATGATTATCACTGAGGTAGTGCAAAGAAGGGAGAGCAGGAACATACAGCACAGACTGTGGTTACACTGGGCAGCTGCCAGCATGATGTAATGGAACTGATCAGCCAACTGTCCTGAGAAAAGAGTCTGCATAATGTCCTATCTGACTGATCCTAGTTTTCCCAGTGAGCTAGACCATAAAGGAAAAGGCAACGAAACGTCTCTCAGTGACGTGTCTCCGCTAATCAGGTGAGTCAGGTGAAGACAGCAGTGCTGGAGACAGCTGGGCTCAGCGCTTCCCAGATAGTTAGACAACTTTTTTTAATTGAATCAGTTCACACCAAAGCACTGAGCTGCAGATCTATACTGTTTAATTAGAGGTAAACCTAAGCTGTAACATCCCCTCCCCCTCCCTGATGTATATCACCTGTCTGCTTGCATGTGAGAGACAGACAGGAGAGATAGAGAGTGTGCACGACCAACATTTTCCACTTAGGTTACCTCCAGTCAGTCAGAATCAGCCAGATGCAGCCACACAGCTATTAGCACCGCTGGCAAAGGTCTGCTGCAGCAGGTGAGGCGAGTTTACAGAACATGCCAAGACTTTCTGGAACGATGGGACCATTGGGAGAGAGAAGGAACACTCCTCATCAATGCAGGATACATAAATGTGCATAATATGATTAGATTGCCATGAGAGCTGGTTTGAATACCCATTGAACAAAACACTTCAATCTCTGATCCAGCAGCGCAGTCATGTTATAATTGACTAGCATTTTAAGCCGTCAGTCGGCGGCTGTTCGGACCACGTTGGTGATAGAAATCAGTTTATAGTTCAGCTTGAGTAATTAGAGCATGAGAAGAAAAACGGATATGAGGAAAACAAGCAAACCACTAAAGTAAACAAGGCACACACAGAGGTTCTTTTCATTTATCATCTTCATCTCAGCTAATCATTCAAATACAAGGATATTTTCACAACGACGTGGCCATCTGGAACACTGCTTTGTTTTAATGTATATATCATAACAGAAAGTAGGGGACTTTTAGGTAACTGGGACAGGTGGGAGAGGCTGAGGGCATCTGACGGACTGATGGAGAATGGCAATGAAGGGGCGTGGGGGGGTGGCAGAACATGGCAGAAGGGAGGGACACGGATTTCATTGCCTATTTGAAGAAGTTTGAATGGTTGTGGTTACCGTTAATAGTGTTAATGACATATTGTCATTCAGCATTTGTACTTTGCCTGGATATGGTCTCACACTACACAACAGTGCTCATACCTACACTGTCTCCATTTTCAGTCTGCAGCTGTCGATAACTGTGAGAACAAGGATGGAGGAGAAAATTATGACATCCAAGTGGCACAAAGTGCCTCCATCACTCACCATGCTTCAGGGATATAGAAGTGGACAGCCAGCAAAGACAACAAGAGAAAGAGGTACCATGTGTCATCACAGCGATCAATCCTGAAATCCAATAAGTTGCAGCCTTCCCTGAGTATTGACTGAGAGGGTCCTGTCACCATAACTGAAAACATTTATTTATATCAGAGCTCTGTATGCCACAGGCTGACTCTGAGGACCTTGGAGATGCTCTTAAAAAGTCTTAAAGGGGACATATTATAAAAACTCCCAGTCAGTTGTTTGTGAGCCGCATAGATCAAAAAACATGGGATTCAACAAGCCATTCAGATTTGAATGAAATCTGAGTATATTCACAATTTTTCCTTACAAGCCAATCTGAGCAGACTGTTTCAGGGGGATGGCTTAAAGAAACAGGCGATGTTTTCGGAATGTTACCGAGTGTGACGACCCCTGCCAATCTGTCATTTGAATTGTCCATGTTTTCCAGACACCAGACACCACATGCATGCATACATACATACATACATACATACATACATACATACATACATACATACATACATACATACATACATACATACATACATACATACATACATACATGCATGCATGCATACATACATACATACATACATACATACATACATACATACATACATGCATGCATGCATGTATGTATGCATGCATGTATGTATGTATGTATGCATGCATGTGGTGTCTGGTGTCTGGAAAACATGGACAATTCAAATGACAGATTGGCAGGGGTCGTCACACTCGGTAACATTCCAAAAACATTTATGTGGTATATAGACTTTTATTTTATTTATTACATTTAACATATACGTTTTGCTGGTATGGATTTTAATTTGATAAACTGATCAGCATGGAACATGAGCAGGTTTTCAAACATCTCCTACATTAGCATGTTTTTGTAAATTAAGTGATGGTGACAATAACAGCATGAAAACCACATTTCAAAACAGAACTCGTTCGTGATGGTAAATAATCTAACTCTGTAAATTATGTGTTTTTGTTTTTTTCACGTGCCATGTCGAAACGCTTCCATGTCCATGTAATTGCCAGAACATGAAATTTGCAGTACATGACATACACTAGTCACTTGTTTAAGTGATGTTAGATTTAGGAGCTCTTTGTTTGGAGAAATGATTTCCCTTTGACAGTGACAATACATAAGAAACAGAAGAAGAGAAGTTAGGTAATTTGTGAAGGCAATGGTTATTGTGGACGTTTAGTACAATGACATGTTCATTAGCATCCCATCTGACTGTGTGCTTGATAGTGCAGTTGAAAACTACATTTGAGTGGTTGTTTGTAGCAAAAAACACAGCTTTATTAAAACCTGGATCAGTCTGCTTCCAGCATCTCTTTGAGCCTGAGCTCGGCCACTACATAGTAACAAAGGAGGTCATTCAGGCAAAGCAGCCACTCTACAATGTAATTGATGGCTGGAAGGCAAAATGTAAGAGCAGTGTCCTTTAACTAATTGGTCTCTTTCATTCTGTTCCCAGCACATTTGATCAGCCTTTAGCATGGATGGCATGGCTGCAGAAAATGTGAGAATTAAATGCCAAGTTTCTAATGAGAGTTTGAAGGCTGGAAAAGAGCTTTGTCTTTGTTACGTTGATAAGATCAAGTCTGACTGATGAAGAGAAGCACTCAGACAAGGAGAACACAAAGTGAGCAGCATCTGCTTGAGCGGTTTTCTGTTCCAAAGGAACTTTTAATCAGGATTCAAAAACTGACAAGATGCTTGTTAGCAGCAGGTCAAATGATTTGTGATGAAACATCTTAAAAAAGTAAAACTGTTGTGTTGGTATGATCATAATTATTGTCTTAACATCCATTTATCAATCAACAAGTTTGATGGGTACTATAAAATGTTCCAAACTTAGAGTCACAGTTTAGATTACATTGATTTGTATCTGTGTTTGTCCAAAACGACTGATAACAAGTGTATTCAAACTTCAGAGAGGTAGATATCATCAGAAACTAGAATGTTCCCTCTCAAACAACTAAAAGCAAGTTGTTGTTGTACAAGTGCACCTTTTTTTAAATTAAATGTAAAATAATGCTAGCATTGGGACCTGCAGCATTCTGGATTCGCTGCATTAGTACAACAAGAGATGACAGTTTCCTGAATGAGCTCTTCATAGTGAAGGAAAAGAGCAGATCTCACACACAATGCATGTCCAAATGAGCTTTTATGACACTCCATAATTCTCAATGTATATTATAATAAACATTAAAGTGTTGGATGAGCTTTGTTGTAAAAAAAAAACACAAATGAAAAAAATCAGTCCAATCAATCCGTGTTAAGACCAGATGTTACAGTCCATTTAACCAGAGTGTCAACAGCATGTCCAATTCCACCCAACAGGGCAGAGCTTGCTGCTTTAATTTGAGAGCTGTATCAGATTAACAGTAGAAATATACAGGCTGTTTGGAGCCAGAACATAAAACAATGTGCTGCCTAAACACATGATATGAAACAGCAGCACAGTTCTCTGGATTTTCTTTGATTTTGTTTTAATCATGTCACAGTTCTGTTCCTTTAAATCTTGCTTACCCAGTAGTGTGCCACTCAACTCACTAACCTGCTAGCCACGCCCCCTCTGCAGCTCACCTGATTCTCTCAGCTGTAAACAATTAAGCTTAGGTAGTATTTAAGCCTCCTCTGGCCTCCATTTCACTGCCTGATTGTACTCTGCATCATGCAAGTCTTTCCAGCGCGCTTCCCTAAACAGATCTCTCGTTGCCGACCCTGCCTGCCCCTGACCTGCCTGCTTTGCCTGTTTCTTATGATGGGCAAATGAAGCTTTTGTGAAGCACTGAACCACTTCAGCCAATTGTTTTCGGAAATGGGTTCATTACTTGAAGCTTCAGGTACAGTGACCTCTACTGGCGAAGTGCAAGGCTACAGTGGATTCAAAGTATCTTTGCCTTGAAAATTCTTTGACGCACACATCTAAGACTGAATATCATGTCATGTTCTATTTAAAAATAAAGATTGATGATTGTGTGTATGTGTTTTTGAGAAGAGAGTGCTGGGGGAAAATGTGGGCTTATTAGGCTTTAAATGATAGTACAGTTTAAGATTGATAGAGATAAGGGAAATGATATGTAACAGATGGACACTGATCGGATTCGAACTCCGGGCTGCTGCGGCAAGCCTTTAATTGAGGGAACGCCTGCTCTACGAGCTGCACCACTGGGGCTGTGCATTTTTAATGTGGGATGTGCATTATTCTTTCAACAGATTTAGATCTGGTTTCTTTACTTGCACACAAGGAACAGATGATGCTGGCGTGCATAACAATTGTTTCGCTAGTTGGCTGGCTCCATAATGATCAAATGCAATACGAACAACTCAACAGCAATAACTCATACTATTACTACCCACAAATTGTGCATTGTCTAGAGCGGTTATAAAGTGTTGAGTTGCTCAAATTCAAAACTGTCTCAACCTCGAGACGAGGCAGTGACAGCGAATCACCTGATTGGACCGCGAACCAGTTTGGTGATTCATTCAGGAAATGAAGCAGTTACTGCTTCGGACGTCATATGTCACGTGATTTGAAGCAAGCTTTGAAGCAGTGGTTCTATGTAATTGTAGTCCAGAGTTTGAAGCACGTATCGAAGCTTCAGTATCATACTGCCATCACTACCTGTTTCCTGACCAAGCCTGTTTTGGACCTGTCTTCCTCGCCTGTTTCCTGACCCGGACTGGATGCCTTCAACCTGCCTTGCCTGTTTCCCGACCCTCCGCCTGGCCCCGATTTACCCCTTGCCTGCTACCTATTGGTTGTCCTTGTGGATTATTATCATACCGCTGTGCATCTGTTTACTCAGCTATAACCTGTTCCTGACTACTAATAAAAGTCATTACCGATTATCCTTGGTTTCCTGTGTGTTGCACTTGGGTCCACCATCGACTTGTTGTAACAAATCAGTAGTGCAGAACAAATTATTCTCAGCCAGAATCAGGTCAGCACCGTCTGCAAACCTCTCAGCCACACTCTGTCTTCTCTAACCAAACCTCTGTCAGTGTCTAACTGATTTCACTTCTGTGGCCTTGTGCTGCTCATCTGCCATTGTTAGAACACAGTGGATAGTAAACATATGACATTTGTGTTCCGTCACACTGATGAGGTGGTATTTTCCTGGGGTGCCCTGAGGTTATTTCCTAAAATTTGGTATCTTGGTCAGGGGTGGTAGAGGGTGTGGCGATACCGTCCATTAGCACTGCAAGGTTGGTACCAAAACTTTGGGTAGGTCGACAGCTCAGTATCTTTGTGACTTTATTTAGAGAAGACACACACATAGAACGTAGTGACAATAAGGATCCTCAACATGTTTAGAAAAGTGAATTACACTTTTTTATTAACTATTCTAACGTTACACGGAGCATTCAGCACCCAGTGTCACAGTAACACATATCTGAGATCCATGTGAAGATTATAAGATAGCAGAGATATTTAGACTCTCAGAGTTTCAGTAGTCTGCTCTAATGAACTGACATATATTGTACCTTTAAATAAAAACACAGAACTTCTTATTTATTGTGAATAATATCAAACTTGTGTCTTATTTTTGAATGAAGAAACCAACAAGATAACTTTGTATTTACTTATAATAATAGCATTATAAATGCTATCTGTCCACACTGGTAAAAGATGTAAACAGACCATGTACCTCAGCTGTGCGATCGAAATCAGACTTGTATCGTAACCACTTTAAGATGGGTGAGTAGTACTTCCTACTTAGATAGTAGCTATCTTCCTACGTTTTAGACAGAAAACACACATTTTACATTGCGATACTTAATAATAATAATAATAATAATAATAATAATACATTTTATTTATAAGCGCACTTTTCATTTGCGTAAACAAAACTCAAAGTGCTACAGAGTAAAAACGATAAGCAAAATATACATTTAAAAATTAAAATTAAAAAATTTGATAGACAAGACAACACTTTAAAATGTTTAAAGTCTAGCAAAATGCTCTGGAAAACTTACTGGAAATTACATACAATTTATTTTCCTCCAGCCAGCTGTCACCTCATTTAGGTGTTTGTGGTGAAATGAGGAGGAATCGTATGGATAACTCCAAATTCATTAATCGGCCGTTCCTCGTCCAGTTGCAGCACTTCAATTTTAAACTGCGCCTGTGCATATAGGGTGTTTCACTCCGGCATCCTGGGTTCATGTTGTGTCTCATACTAGTTGTCAGTGTTGACCTTTTTGTAGTTTAACCATGACCACCATTTCCCCATTAGTGTAATTAACTGTTAACCATCTTACACCATACTTCAGTTACTATGGTGTTACCTTGCACACACAATGAACATCAAATGAATATTCAAGTAAATATTTGCGTGAATGATTTGAAGATTTGATGATGGATATGATATTCTGATATGTTAATCACAGCGGTGTTATGTTTGCTATTAAATGTGTTTAGCTTATCTTTTGTATTTTGCATTTCGTCATATGAACATAATTGGTGAGAGGTAAGATTGCCAAACAGGTATGCTAAATTACTTTTTTGATTTGATATGCAGAAACATCATATATATTTTAAATATATGTGATAGGCACGGGTTCAAAACTAAAACAGTTGCTCTTTATAAAGGGAATATATACCACAGTTTGGCAGTGACATACCTTATTGTGATAGTTGTTGACAACACAAAACAGCTGTACCAGACATGTTCCCTCATGTTTTACATCACTGCCAGGAAATACTTCTCATGTCAGTGCACATTAGCTTCATCCTCAGAAGGGTTAATTAATTGGAATTCACAAATGCTGAAAATTGAGTTATTGTCTAGGTATAACAATGGAACGACTGAAGAAAGAACAGAGCTCAGAGGAGCTGGGTGTCTCCACTCTGAAAGTAATGTATTTCATCACTGGTCACATACAGTATATAATATCTCCATTTAACTTCTTCCACTGAATCTTCAGACTTCATTAAATGGAAGATCATGTGTGTTTTGCCATCGTTCCTTGGGTTTAAATAGCCTCCAGTACAGACTACTATCTTTACCTAACCCACTCCAGTCAGTCCACATTAACATCCTGTTTTTCCACGTCAACAAACCACAATCCCCTCAATCCACAGGAAAAACACGTACAACCTACTGGCAAAAATGCAAAAAATAGATGCTGTGATGATGGTGCCATCAAAGGGTAGGAAGTGCAAACGTGGAACAAAGAAGCTCGGATAGTAATTAGTTTTGACAAAGTGGAAAGAGTTGGGGTATAAACACTGCGCTTGTCATCTTGTGGGGACGTTAAGCGCATTACTTTCAAAAATGCTTCAATTAGCCCAAGAGGTGACAACAGAAAAGACGAGGAAGTCTTTCACACACACCACACTTTTCCTCAGTGTTCCCCTATCATGCCAACACTCGGTAGAAGAACGCTCGAATCAGCAGGAACAGTAACAAGCAAACTGGATTCATCCCAACAACAGCACTGCGACTGCTTTTGCCTCTTCACACGGGGTTCACAGTGGACGTGGAAGCGCTGGGATATGTCAATTGTCGTGGAAGCAGTAGCCTGGCTCATTTCTCTGTTCCGGTCAACAAGCGATTTGCTCCTCTGCTCTTTTCTCTCTCTTTCTGTGTGTGTGCATGCGTGCGTGCGTGCGTGCGTGCGTATGTGTGTGTGTGTCTACTCTTCTCTCTCGGACTATGTTTAGAGACATCTGACAAATATAAGGAATAAATTAATCATTTAAAAAATACTAAATATAGTGGATCGGTAGATTTAGAAATGTCATCATGTGGGGCAGAGAAAAATCAGGGGAATCAAAACTCTGGGAGAACAGCAGGGAGAGGGTGAGGAAAATCCAAAGTGTTGAGATGCATACTTCATCATTAATTACAATCAGATGATATATATCACATATAATATATCATTTATATTGTTTATAATAGGTTTTATTTTTTATTGCCATATTCGTTTGCAACACGTGGAGAAAATAGACCTGATGCTGAAATTATCACTGAAGATTGTGGCGGGCTGCGGCGCTTCAGGTGTGAAGAGCCTTATTAGTTAACATGGGCACCAAAAGCAAGCGTGCAGAACTCCTCCACATATCACAACGCTTGTAATCTCAAGCCTTCCTAATCACATTTGTAACCTGGAGCAGAGATTTCCAAGAGGATGCATGCATTTGAATGTTTTTATAGCTCTATATTTTATAATAGAGCTGCTTTCATGTTGAGTGTTGTCAATACATATAAAGGATTAAGGTGACACAGATACACACACCATTTCAGCCGTTTTAATGCATATAATGAGCATGCATCATAAATATGAATAACTTTATTTGGCATTGAGCCACATTGATGCTTTGCCACCATGTGTCCTAATCAGCTTATGCTTCTGGAAAACAATGATATGAAATTTAATTAATTAATTGAGAAATTCAGCACAAATTACTGATCATTTCATACACATATACATGTATACACTGTATGCAGAAGTCACAAGCACAAACCAAATTGTCTTGTGTCAAAGGTTAATCGACATATGCTAAATGGCCTTTCATTACGGTGTGTATCAAATCAAAATCAAATCAAATTTATTTGTATAGCCCAATATCACAAATTATACATTTGTCTCAGTGTGCTTTACAGACTGTACAGGTTACGACATCCTCTGTCCTTAGACCCTCGCATCGCACAAGGAAAAACTTCCTAAAAGAAACCTCAAAATTAAAGGGGAAAAAATGTAAGAAACCTCAGGGAGAGCAACTGAGGAGGGATTCCTCTCCCAGGACGGACAGACGTGCAATAGATGTCGTGTGTACAGGATAAACAACATAGTACAAATACAACATTTGACAGAAATTATGTTGTGTTGGAAAAAAAAGAAATAGAAAGTATGGATGAATCCAGGAAAATGTCAATAAGGCTTCCCGGTGTCCAGCAGGACCAGGTCAGCAGGCGCTGTCACGATTCATGATCCTGACGTAAACTTTATCAGTGGCAACCTACCACATGAGAGACAGACACTCCGGGGATGATACCCCGGATGGTGAGTTAGTAACATACATTTACATAAATGCATACAGATAGAGAGGGAGAAGAAGAGAGGGAGAAGAAGAGAGAGGGAGAGAAGGAAGAGAGCAGGGAGGTGTCCCCCGGCAGTCTAAGCCTATAGCAGCATAACTAGGGGCTGATCCAGGGCAAACCTGAGCCAGCCCTAACTATAAGCTTTATCAAAAAGGAAAGTCTTTAGCCTACTCTTAAATGTGGAGAGTGTGTCTGCCTCCCGAACACAAACTGGAAGCTGGTTCCACTGGAGAGGAGCTTGATAGCTGAAGGCTCTGGCTCCCATTGTACTCTTAGAGACTCTAGGAACCACAAGTAACCCTGCAGTCTGGGAGCGTAATGCTCTAGTTGGTTTATAAGGTACTATGAGATCTTTAAGATATGCTGGAGCCTGACCTTTAATTGATTTGTAAGTCAGGAGAAGGATTTTGAATTCTATTCTGTATTTTACCGGGAGCCAGTGCAGAGCAGCTAATACAGGAGTAATATGATCCTATTTCCTTGTTCTAGTCAATACACGTGCCGCTGCATTTTGGATCAACTGAAGAGTCTTAACCGACTTTTTTGGACAACCTGATAACAATGAGTTGCAGTAATCCAGCCTTGAAGTAACAAATGCATGGACTAGTTTTTCTGCATCATTTTGAGACAGGATGTGTCTTATTTTTGCAATGTTACGTAGATGAAAGAAGGCAGTCCTTGAGATTTGTTTTATGTGGGAGTTAAACGACAGATCTTGATCAAAGATGACGCCAAGATTCCTTACAGTGGTGCTGGAGGCCAAGTTAATGCCATCCAGAGCTTCTATGTCATTAGAAAATGCGTTTCGGAGGCGTTTAGGGCCAAGTATAATAACTTCAGTTTTGTCTGTGTTTAACATCAAAAAGTTGCTAGACATCCAAGTTTTTATGTCCTTAAGGCATGCTTGAAGTTTAGCCAATTGATTGGTTTCATCTGGTTTAATTGATAGATATAATTGGGTATCATCCGCATAACAATGAAAGTTTATAGAGTGGTTCCTTATAATATTGCCCAAAGGAAGCATATATAAGGTGAATAGAATCGGTCCAAGTACAGAACCCTGCGGAACTCCAAGACTGACTTTGGCTGTCATGGAGGATTTATCGTTAACAAGTACAAATTGAGATCGCTCAGATAAATAGGACTTGAACCAGCTTAGTGCGGTTCCTTTTATGCCAACACAATGTTCCAGTCTCTGTAGTAGAATGTCATGATCAACAGTGTCGAAAGCAGCACTGAGGTCTAACAAGACAAGAACAGAGACGAGTCCTTTGTCTGAAGCCAATAGAAGGTCATTGGTAACTTTCACCAGTGCCGTCTCTGTGCTATGATGAACTCTAAATCCAGATTGAAAAACCTCAAATAAACTATTATTATGTAAAAAGTCACACAACTGTTTTGCGACTGCTTTCTCAAGGATTTTAGCGAGAAAGGGAAGGTTAGATATCGGCCTATAGTTGGCTAAAACCTCTGGATCAAGACCAGGCTTTTTAAGAAGTGGTTTTATTACAGCTACTTTAAAGGATTTTGGTACGTAGCCAGATAATAGAGACAGGTTGATCATATTTAATAACGAAGTGTTAATTAAGGGTAAAACTTCTTTAAACAGTTTAGTTGGAATCGGGTCTAAAAGACAGGTTGATGGTTTAGACGATGAGATTGTTGAAGTTAGTTGGTTAAGGTTGATTGGAGTAAAACAGTCTAGATATATTTCAGGAGTTACAGATGTTTTTAAAATTCCAACAGTTGAAGTTAAGTCATTACCAATTGAGGTCAGGAGGAGATTAATTTTGTCTCTAATAATTATAATTTTATCGTTAAAGAAACTCATAAAGTCGTCACTACTGAGAGATATAGGAACAGAAGGCTCTGTAGAGCTGTGGCTCTCTGTCAGCCTGGCTACAGTGCTGAAAAGAAACCTGGGGTTGTTCTTATTTTCTTCTATTAAGGAAGAGTAATAAGCTGCTCTGGCATTACGGAGAGCCTTCTTATACGTTTTAAGATGATCTAACCAGACTAAACGAGATTCTTCCAATTTAGTGGAACGCCATTTACTTTCAAGATTTCTCGACTTTTGTTTTAGTTTGCGGATTTGTAAATTAAGCCATGGAGCTTTCTTTTTCTGTTTTATGATCTTCTTCTTAAGAGGAGCGACAGAGTCGAGTGTTATTCGCAGTGAGGCTGCAGCGCTATCAACAAGATGATTAATTTGGGAGGGACTAAAGTTAGCATTGGAGTCCTCTGTTATATTGATATTGAGTCCTGGTATTGAATCAAGTGCTGATGGAATCACTTCCTTAAATTTAGTCACAGCACTTTCAGATAAACATCGAGCGTAGGATATTTTGCCTACTGGCTTGTAGTCCAGTAACAGGACTTCAAAAGTTATTAAAAAATGGTCTGATAAAAGAGGATTATGTGGACACACTGATAAACTTTCAATTTCAACACCATATCCCAGAACAAGGTCCAGAGTGTGGTTTAAACAGTGAGTTGGTTCATGTACATTTTGACTGAACCCAATTGAATCTAATATTGAGATAAATGCATTATTAAGGCTGTCACTATCAACATCCACATGAATATTAAAGTCACCTACAATAATTACTTTATCTGTTTTAAGGACTAAATTTGATAAAAATTCTGAGAATTCAGATAGAAATTCAGAGTACGGACCAGGAGGGCGGTACACAGTAACAAATAAAACTGGCTTTATTGTTTTCCATGTTGGGTTTGAGAGCGTAAGAACAAGGCTTTCAAAAGAGTTATATTTTAGTTTAGGCTTAGGATTGATCAAGAGGTTTGAGTCAAATATGGCCCCAACTCCACCTCCTCGGCCAGTACCTCGAGGAATGTGAGTATTAATATGACCAGGTGGAGTAGATTCATTTAGACTGACATATTCTTCATGTCTCAGCCAGGTTTCAGTGAGACAAAATAAATCAATCTTATTATCTGATATTAAATCATTTACCAATCCAGCTTTCGTTGATAAAGATCTGATGTTTAAGAGCCCACATTTAATTTTTTGATTTAGTTGCACTTTTGCAGCGGTGGTGTTTATTTTAATTAGGTTTTCATGTATAACTCCTCTTCTGTTAACCATAGACTTGATTAGTTTCAGTGGTCGTGGGGCAGACACAGTCACTATGGGGATTTGAGTGGGTGACTGCCCGGAAAGAAGCACAGAGAAGTGTGTAAGACTACAACTCTTTGTCCTGGTCTCAACTCTGGGTTGTCATGGATTAGGTCCACTAATAGACTGTGTAATATTATTGGATATGAGATCTGCTCCAGCCAAAGTAGGATGGATGCCGTCACTCCTAATCAGACCAGGCCTTCCCCAGAAAGTCCGCCAATTGTCTACGAAGCCCACATCATTATCTGGACACCACCGTGAGAGCCAGCGACGGAATGATGACATGCGGCTAAACATGTCATCATTCAAAAGATTTGGCAGAGGACCAGAGAAAACTACGGAGTCCGACATTGTTTTGGCAAATGTACACACCGACTCCACATTAACTTTAGTACACTCCGATTGACGCAATCGCGTGTCATTACCGCCGACGTGAATAACAATCTTACTGTATTTACGTTTAGCCTTAGCCAGCAGTTTCAAATGTGCTTCTATGTCGCCCGCTCTGGCCCCCGGAATGCACGTGACTGTCGTCGCTGGTGTCTCAAAATGAACGTATCTCAAAATTGAGCTACCGATAACCAGAGTTGGCTTCTCAGCTGGTGTGTCACTGAGTGGGGAGAATCTGTTAGAAACAGCAAGCGGTTGGTGGTGAACCCTTCTTTCGGACAGTCACCCAGTCTCCCGGCTGCTCGGGTCCCGCCGGGGGACGGCTAACAGGAGATACCACTGGTCGACCCGCACCGACTATAGGGGGCTTGCTAACAGCTACACTTGCTAACCGCTGACTAGCCATGGTGCGGAGCCGCTCATCTATCTCTCTAAAACTCGCCTCCAACCCTGCGTATAAACTACATTTAATACACGTACCATTATCACTAAAGGAGGCCGAGCAATAGCTAAACATGAAACACACCGAGCAGGAGAGAGCAGAAGAGGGAGATGCCATCGCTAGCTGCCGAGCTGCAGCAGCTAACGTTAGCAGAGCCGAACAGAGCGTAAATAATTGAGGATTTAGCGAGAGTCGCTAAGAGAAGGAGGATAAGGAGAGAGTTGTAAGTGCTTAGGAAGTACAAGTATAGGTTTAGATAGATGACAGGTAATTAGCCGATGTGATCAAGAATATAACAACATTAACTGGGTCAAACTGGAGCTGCCGAAGTATGCTACCAACAACACAGAAACATTAACAACCGGAAATGACGCGCTTACCGTAACCATACACGATCTGTCCGAAACCGTCAACATGTGTGATGTGTGTAGGATTAAAAAAATATTGATACTTGCATCCCCTGTAACTAAAGGCCCTATCACACATATCCTTATGGCGGAAACGTATACGGAAAATAGCTCACAATTTGTCAGAGTCCAAATACGTCCAACTTTTCATCGGATCGGAAAACTAAACATATACTGATACACATGTCTAACCTATTGATAAAATATCACTTACCAGTATTCCCCCTACCATTTTCTTGGCAGCGCCCTGCCAAAGGAGCCCAGCGCCCTGCCTGAAATTCAAGGTGTTTTGTTTTTTTTCTCGAATAAAAAAAAAATAATATATTTTCAGCCATCCCTGTGGAGGTTGAGGGCATTGAACCTGAGTGGGCGATGTTCAAAACCTCTATTGCTGAAGCTGCGGTGATGAGCTGTGGTCTCAAGGTCTTAGGTGCCTCAAGGGGCGGTAACCCTCGAACACCGTGGTGGACCCCGGTGGTCAGGGAAGCCGTCCGACTGAAGAAGGAGTCCTTCCGGGTTATGTTATCCGGGAGGACTCCGGAAACAGTTGCAGGGTATCGAAGGACTAGAAGGGCGGCAGCTTCTGCCGTGTCAGAGGCAAAGCAGCGGGTGTGGGAGAAGTTCGGAGAAGCTATGGAGAAGGACTTTCGGTCGGCACCAAGGTGCTTCTGGAAAACCATCCGGCACCTCAGGAGGGGGAAGCGAGGAACCATCCAAGCTGTGTACAGCAAGGGTGGGACCCTGCTGACTTCAACTGAGAAGGTTATCGGCCAATGGAAGGAGCACTTTGAGGAACTCCTGAATCCGACTAACACACCCTCTATGGTTGAGGCAGAGCTGGAAGCTGATGGGGGATCATCGTCAATTTCCCTGATGGAAGTCACTGAGGTAGTCAAACAACTCCACAGTGGCAAAGCCGCAGGGGTTGATGAGATCCGTCCAGAAATGCTGAAGGCTTTGGGTGTTGAGGGGCTGTCTTGGTTGACACGCCTCGTCAACATTGCGTGGAAGTCTGGGACAGTGCCTAGGGGTTGGCAGACCGGGGTGGTGGTTCCCCTATTTAAAAAGGGGGACCAGAGAGTGTGTGCCAACTACAGGGGTATCACACTTCTCAGCCTCCCTGGTAAAGTCTACTCCAAGGTACTGGAAAGGAAGGTTCGGCCGGTAGTCAAACCTCTGATTGAAGAGGAACAATGCGGATTCCGTCCTGGTCGTGGAACAACGGACCAACTCTTCACTCTCGCAAGGATCCTGGAGGGGGCCTGGGAGTACGCCCATCCGGTCTACATGTGTTTTGTGGATCTGGAGAAGGCGTATGACCGGGTCCCCCGGGTGATACTGTGGGAGGTGCTGCGGGAGTATGGGGTGAGGGGGTCACTTTTGAGGGCCATCCAATCCTTGTACGCCCAAAGCGAGAGTTGTGTCCGGATACTCGGCAGTAAGTCGGACTCGTTTCCTGTGAATGTTGGCCTCCGCCAGGGCTGCGCTTTATCACCAATCCTGTTCGTGATTTTCATGGATAGGATATCGAGGCGTAGTCGTGGAGGAGAGGGGTTGCAGTTCGGTGACCTGAGGATCTCATCGCTGCTGTTTGCAGATGATGTGGTCCTTATGGCATCATCGGTCTGTGACCTTCAACAGTAACTGGATCGGTTCGCAGCCGAGTGTGAAGCGGTTGGGATGAGGATCAGCACCTCCAAATCTGAGGCCATGGCTCTCAGCAGGAAACCGGTGGATTGCCTACTCCGGGTAGGGAATGAGCCATTACCCCAAGTGAAGGAGTTCAAGTACCTTGGGGTCCTGTTCGCGAGTGAGGGGACAATGGAGCGAGAGATTGGCCGGAGAATCGGAGCAGCGGGGGCGGTATTACAGTCACTTTACCGCACCGTTGTGACGAAAAGAGAGCTGAGCCAGAAGGCAAAGCTCTCAATATACCGGTCGATCTTCGTTCCTACCCTCACCTATGGTCATGAAGGCTGGGTCATGACCGAAAGAACGAGATCACGGGTACAAGCGGCCGAAATGGGTTTTCTCAGACGGGTGGCTGGCGTCTCCCTTAGAGATAGGGTGAGAAGCTCAGCCATCCGTGAGAGACTCGGAGTAGAGCCGCTGCTCCTTTACGTTGAAAGGAGCCAGTTGAGGTGGTTCGGGCATCTAGTAAGGATGCCACCTGGGCGCCTCCCTAGGGAGGTGTTCCAGGCACGTCCAGCTGGGAGGAGACCCCGGGGAAGACCCAGGACTCGGTGGAGAGATTATATCTCCTCACTGGCCTGGGAACCCCTCAGGATCCCCCAGTCGGAGCTGGAGGATGTTATTAAAAATATGTTATCATAAGCATGCTTATGAATATGGACATTTGCTAAAAAATTGTTTATATCATTAAATTTGAACATGTAAATTGGAGGATACTACGACCAACCTGGCACTTCATACGTTGCGTTAGCTTGGCTCCGGTTCACTCGTTTCACCATTTCATGCTAGTTAGCACGTCTTTCTACAGACGTAAAATGGATCGATTTCTTATTAAAAAAAGTTGCACACCAAGTGGACAGAAACAAAGTGTGACAAACGAGGAAAATTAAGATTTGGCTTTGGAGCATCAAACCACAGCGGAATTGAGAGGAAGATGCTGGAGATGTGGCTTGTGGACAGACAACAGCTGCACCCGTTAAAAAAGAAAAACAAAGGTACGAGCCACACAAGATGAGTAAAGGAAATTTCAAGACAAGTGGACAGGAATATTTATTTGTCCTCCAGGAGTCGAACCCTTCGTGCTTAATGTGCAAACAGACCCGCTCTGGTTTCAAGCCAAATCATTTGGAGACTTCCAAATGACGCATCCAAAATTCAAAGAAATTTACGCACCTGGAAGTGAAATTAGTAAATAACAAAGGCTCAAACACAGGACAACTAATACAGCTGAATGATTAACTGAGGCATCTTTTGAGAATGCATGGATATTGGCTTGGGCAAAAAAAACCTCAGACTCAAACATTGTGAAACACTGGCTTTTGGCTTTTGAATACTGAATACGTACGTGAATACAGTACGTGAATACGTTAGAGCAGTGTTTCTCAAACTTTTTCAGAACAAGGACCACTTAACCAATAAAAAAAACACTCACGGACCACCTAACTCCCCAAATATCCAAAAACAATGGGACTGCTTACCACTCCAACAATATATTACAAATGACAGCCTAATAATGAGCTTTATGTGACCTTCTCTATATCGCTCATTAAATCAACAATACAAATACAAATACGGATTCTACAAGCATTTCGTTCATATGTGATTTAAACAATGAATGCTAATAGATTACATTTATTACTGAGTTTATGTCCATACAGAGCCGCAACTTACCCACAGCAAGATTGTTTGCTACTGAGAGATGCGCAAAATGCGAACTGTGAGGGCGCCTTCGTCATGTGTTTCTTAAAATCATCACGTTTTCTCTCGAAGAATCCTGAAGGTTTCCCAATATAATCCTTGTGTTTACTCTCAACATGTCGCTTGAGCTTGGCAGGTTTCATGGCCTCGTACGCCAACGATTCGTAGCACAAAACACAGTGTGAATTGGGATCCTCTTCATCTCCAGTCCAAAAAAATCCAAATATGATGTAGTCGCTATGATATTTTCTCTTCACTTTAGCGCTGGACTTTCCGCGTTCAAGTCGAGTTTCACAGCTTTCAGCCAGGTGGTGGTTGGACAGCAAACCGCTCTCCTGGGACTCAGTAATGCACACAAAACCACTTGTTGTCGTTGCGGATGAACCACTTGTAGCTGCTGAATCACCTGCATCACCAGTCTTTGAGAAAGACTACATTAGAGGTACGTTAGATATAGGTTACGTCGGCTGACGTGAACCCTACAGCCAATGTATTGATAATGAGTGGATAACCTATTCGTAATCTATGTTAAACTTATGCCTGATGGAGGAGTAACTTATTAAACGTGTTTCTACAGTACAGCTAGCGTTCAGCTACCGTTTTGGGAGCTTATTGGGGTTTGAATATAGTATATAGGGTCCCTGTAGCTCATCCTCACTTCTTCACAGCAACTTCTTGATGAATACATCAACCCATCATCAACCCAACATCAGAGAGCATGGAGGATGCTGAGAGGCTGCGACAAGAGTACATTCTAGCCGTTCTCCAGCATCAGCATGACGTGAACCAAATGGCACTTTTCCAGCTCCGTTGGGAAGACGCTTTGATAAGTTTTAAATAAGTAAGTGATACGCTATCAATAGGTTAGACATACGTATAATAATTAATTATGTATTCGTTATGTATACGTCAGCTACAACACCGCTGTGGAAAAGTTTGACGTATTTGGACTCTGACAAATTTTGAGCTAATTTTCAAATACACCGGCATACGTTTCTGCCATATGGAACTGTGTGACAGGGCCGTATGTCTGGCGTGTTCGGCGTATCATCTGCGTCCTTCGAACGATCACAACTTACTCTTAATTTATATCAACGTATTGCCAATATTTCGTATGTGTCGGCATACGTTTCTGTCATACGGATATGTGTGACGGGGCCTTAACATTTAAAAGAACACCATGGCAGTCAGCCATAGGCAGCTCTAGGGCATGATGTACCCTAACCCTAACGGCATTGTCCTGGGCCTGAAACCTTTCAATTTAAGAAACTTATCTTAATGAGTGAATTGTAAGCACTTTGTGTACACCTGAATCTGCAGTATGATGATTTTATCAGTATAAAATTTCACTCACCAGTATCACTCCTGATGGGAACAGTGATGCTGGGTCTTGGAGTAAAGTTTCTCACATATGTATGTATGTAGCGCAAAATAAACTGAGTGTCCTTTTGGCATGGAGCCTCATCTGAGGATATCTGGAGCCAGATGTATAAACAATGCGTATACACTAAAAACATGTATACACCTCCCACACATAAACTGGTAAATACAATAGGAATGTGCTTCTGAACAGTATAAGTGTATAAATAGCTCTCTTGAGCGCATGAAAATGCAACAGCTGGTAGCTCCCATTAACCTTTTTGCTTCACTGATTCACTGTCACTGATTCACAAACCTAAAATATCTTTCTGGCTGATGCTGCTTAGGATGTCGGCTTTCAACCAAATGTGCCACAAACAAGACATTAACCCCTCAATGTCAGGGCAGACCAACCTATAGATGGCAAGATTTTACCAGACATAGAGCTTCTACTTCATTTATTTTCCGGTCCAACATGTTGTAGTGATTATAGAACCTAAAGATCCAGAGCTTTTGTGAAAACATCCAGGGCTCAAGATACAACAGGTAACGTTATTTCTCCAATGAAGTGACAGGACACATTGGGTTCCCTGCTGCTCAAACATAAATCTCTGTAGCTGTAGGCTATCTTTGTTTCTCTTGCCTCCACTTTTACTGTGCTAATATGGGTGAAAAGTAAGCCACAAGGGACAAAGGGGTTGTATTCAGTCTCTTAATCATAGGTGCGTTTTGGATGAACAGGAATCAAACCATCTCCAATCATCTCCCATTCCCTGCAAATCAAGCTGTAACTGCTACAGGTGCATTGCAAATTAAATGGCGGATTTGGCAAATTGGAAAAACAAGCGATTTTCTGCTGAGGAAACAGATCTGTCTCACAATCCTATGTCCCATCAACAACTCAATTTGACTGCATATGAACAAATGCACCGATAACATATTTAGCTGATGGCGGCGCTGCTGCACATCCCTGTGTGTGTAACAAGGGGTGGGAGTGAATCCGCATTGTCAACCTGCCTATGTAGGCAAATTTTACTATCTGAATAAAGTGCCCTTTAAAGAGCAGGAAAATTCTCAACCATTGACTTAGATCAGGGTTTTGTTGGTTAATGACCCAGTTTCCTGCTGCCTCCAGATAGCAATGTTCCAACAATGCGTCTGATGACACCTCATTTTAAGACCAACACGCCCACGGGCGCACAGATGGGCACAAGTACTTACACAACGTGTGCAGTGAGCGTGAAAATGACGACTGCAACGGTCTGAAACTAGCAATGACAGTTGCACTGGTCTGTGTGATGCTTTGTGCCAGGTGCCCATTATGTGTAAACGGACCGTTAGCTCTTGTGCCTTGTGATCCACTGATTCTGTATTATTCAATATGTACGATACAGATCTGATCTATACTATTCAGACTGGTTCAAGTTTATTCTGTTCTTCAGCAATAATATCACCATATCTCAAAGTTTATGCCTTGCTTTATTTGCATTAAAGAAACTAGACTGACAACAACCAATAACTTGGAATGTCTTGATGAAAGAAGTAGGTGCAAGAGGCTATTTGATTTCTCATCATTCTTATTGGTTTACTTATCAAAACAATGACCTTGACCCTACTTAAGCATGCACACCTGAGCTACTGTGTCCTTTTAGCTTTCCCTCTTGTCCCTCTTCTCCTTTCAGTAGAGGCAACACAAGCAACATTCCCTTCCTCCCTTCTTTGTTTTCTCTCTCCCCTCACTTGTCACTTCTGAAATGTGACTCATACTATTTTCTTTATCCCCATAATAGGTGCTTGACTCATAATAATGTTGCTGAGTAGAGGTCTGTGCCACCACTCCTTTATGCAAGGCCTTTATGTTACCTTGAAGATTTCAGAGCAGCAGGAGAGTGAGAATGATCTTGACGACAGCCAGGTTATTGTTTCCACATGCTTTGCCCTTTCACTTTGCAGATAAATTACATCATTAGCATAAACAGCCCTTTTAGAGAGACAGTGATTTAACATAGCAGAGAGCAGGGACAGCGGACATGGCGAGTGAATAAGTAAGATGGGCTTTTCTTTTCTCATTCATTGTGGTCTGTAGAACACAAGAAGGTTTTCAGAGAAACTATGATTAAAACAGCCATTAACACACTATCGGGATGCTTTGAGCATCATACACTATCGTTTCATTATAAAAGACAAAAGGTTTTCTAAGGCGCTCTAATTAGTTTTTCTTGCAACTGTCTTTCACTGCCCTCAATGCACAGAATAAGGTTGTGTTTGATAAGGAACTATACTGTTTATGCTGCATTCGTGGCTTTATGCCTGAGACTACTGAAAATGTGCCCCCCTCCAAAATATTGAAATTATGCGTGACTTTCAGTATTTGCATGATAGTCGAATATGTTGCAAATATGTCAGCTCCTCTAATCCTCTTTAAACCTTTACAGTAAAAGCAACAGAGTTTAATGAGCTGAGAGACGCTGCTTCCTGTGATGCACTTCCCAGACTTCCATGAGATCGTATACTGCGGTCTACTCTTTCTCTTACTTGATTTTCTTTCTTACTCTCCCTGTGCTTAGTTAGTACATCATTCTAGACGTATTCTTTATTCTGTAATGTTTAGCATTAGCATTAGCTTCTGTAACTGCTGTTTATCTTAACTCTGTCTAGTCTAGCCTATCGTACCTACTTAGTCTATTTCCCTTCATTTTAACTTGTAACCATGGTTTCTGTTCAGTGTATCTGCTAGAGTTATGTGTCCTTTAACTTCTTTCGGCTAGCGTTAGCTTGGATGTTAAATGCACTGCAGACAGTGCCAGCTTCAGGTTATTAGCAATAACGTTAGCTTAGCCTCGTCGGCAGTATCAGTTGAGTTTTTCCCTGTTTGGCAGCGTATGGATTGCAAGAGCATGCAATCAGTTATGTTGCCTGGTCTGCCGTCACCTCTGTTGACTGCAAATTAGTTTTTCACCCTTGCTAGTCCCATTGGTAGTACCCTGGCTCGCCACTCTAGGGAGATTTAGATTGTGTTGATAACTAGCAGCCAGGGCTGCACTTTATCACCAATCCTGTTCGTGATTTTTATGGACAGGATATCGAGGCATAGTCGTGGAGGAGAGGGGTTGCAGTTCGGTGGCCTGAGGATCTCATCGCTGCTTTTTGCAGATGATGTGGTCCTTATTGCATCATCGGTCTGTGACCTTCAAGATTGGCCGGAGAATCGGAGCAGCGGGGGCGGTACTGCAGTCGATTTACCGCACCGTTGTGACGAAAAGAGAGCTGAGCCAGAGAAGGCAAAGGTTTTAATCTACCGGTCGACCCTAACCTATGGTCATGAAGGCTGGGTCATGATCAAAAGAACGAGATCACGGGTACAAGCGGCCGAAATGGGTTTTCTCAGACGGGTGGCTGGCGTCTCCCTTAGAGATAGGGTGAGAAGCTCAGCCATCCGTGAGAAACTCGGAGTAGAGGCACTGCTCCTTTACGTTGAAAGGAGCCAGTTGAGGTGGTTCGGGCATCTAGTAAGGATGCCACCTGGGCGCCTCCCTAGGGAGGTGTTCAAGGCACGTCCAGCTGGGAGGAGACCCCGGGGAAGACCCAGGACTCGGTGAAGAGGTTATATCTCCTCACTGGCCCGGAGAAGGGAAGATTGGGGTTCCTTACTGGAGCTGCTGCCCCCGCCACCCAACCCCGGATAAGCGGTAGACGATGGATGGATGATAATTAGCCTTCTTTCTGGTGCCGCCCCAATCTGCTGAGAGCGGACAACCCTCATCCTACTGGAGTTTGGCAATGCTGTTTTATCTAAGATTATAGACAGGTGTTTACGGTGAGTTTGACATTAAGGATTTAGTGCGCTTGGCAAGGTCGCAGGTGATTAGAGAGCCTGCTACGGAACCAGAGTCAAACAAAATAGGCAAAGAAAAAGGTGAAATTAGATATAAAATAACCACACCTTGATCCAGGGCCTATATAAGTATCAATCACTCTTTAACCATCCCTTCTTTTTAAAAGTGCTGGAAAGATCATATAATAAATACACAATGAGTAGGATTTACCTAAAAAAAAAAACTATGTATATCCTGAAGGAAAAATAATCCCTCTCAATGATCACTTACGACCCACTAGAAGTGTGCAGTGCTGTCTGTATCAGCATAGTCCCTGCCCTCTGCCTGTATTTTCTGTTTTCTTTTCATTTTGCTGTGTTTAGGACATTTCTGGGCGTTTCTCTTCCCCTTACTCTGCAACTGTCACTCTTGGCCTCTTCTCCCCCTGGGCTCTGTTCTGCTCTGGCTGAAACTGTTAACAATGTTGCCTGAGTTGAGGATATACTGAATGAAAGTATATATAGTAAATGAGTCCAATATAACTCCATATGTTCATATATATCTCCAATTGATAAGTTCATTTTAGTCAATGAATATTTTGATTTGTATTGTTTCAATCTATAATAAATGTATTGTGTTGTGTATTGTGTATTGCTCATCTCAGCAATCAATAACCTCCAACCAAGACATCAGGGAGGAGGCTTTTTCTCAGCTTTATTAGGTGATTTACTGTGTTTGAAGCCTGATGCATTTGCACACTGACAGAAACCAGCTCCTAAAGCAGCACCTCGTCGCATATATATTTATATATATATATATATATATATGTATAAATATATATATATATATATATATATATATTTAACTATCGAACATGTTAAAAAAGTATGACAATGAATTTAATTTGTTTTACATTTATCATAGTCAGTGAAATAAACATAATCAAACAAAAAACAGATATATGTACTAAAATTAGTCTCTGAGTCTCAATTACATTTTTATGTGTTGTGTGCTAATTGAGCATAGAGCACCTCATATCAAAAACAAAGATTGGTGGAGTTATGTAAAGCTATGTGATTGTTTCTTTTCTCCTTATTTTTGTATGTGTGAGCTGTGAAGTGCCACATCACTTTCAGAAGCCTGTTAATTATGCACATCCACACAGAGCAGTTCTCTGTGGAGGTTGGAAAAAAACATACTTTGACACCAGGCAGTGTGGGAGAGATGATGATTATGTAAGGCTGCATTTACATGGCATTACCTAGTCTCTTTGTATCCATCTTACATCACATTCCATCAGTAGTAATGCATTATTAGCATTGGTAGCAGTACTGGAACAACAGTGGCGTAGCTCAAAAATCTGCGCCCCGTACAGAGAAAGCCTCAGTGGGCCCCCTTTCCCCTTTAATACATCCAGAGTCAGTGCGGGAGGGTGGCCAGGCCCTGTAGGAACTTGACATGAGACATCGTGGTTGTGCCTGCTGCCCTGGTCCTGCTGGACACCGGGAAGCCTTTTTGACATTTTCCTGGATTCATCCATACTTTCTCTTTTTCAACACAACATCATTTCTGTCAAATGTTGTATTTGTACTATGTTGTTTATCCTGTACACACGACATCTATTGCACGTCTGTCCGTCCTGGGAGAGGGATCCCTCCTCAGTTGCTCTCCCTGAGGTTTCTTCCATTTTCCCCCCTTTAATTGTGGGGTTTCTTTTAGGAAGTTTTTCCTTGTGCGATGTGAGGGTCTAAGGACAGAGGGGGTCGTAAACTTGTACAGTCTGTAAAGTACACTGAGACAAATGTATAATTTGTGATATTGAGCTATATAAATAAATTTGATTTGATTCGATTTTTTGAAATGCAATTCCTTGTGTGGCTTAGAAGTCCCAAAATTCACAAAGATCCGGTATAAGAGTGGAAGTGTATGTGTGTGTAATGGTTTTAACACATTCCACACTGTACCGCACTACACAACAGCACTACACAAAGCTAAAAGACCTGTTAGATGAAATAGCATGTGAGTTTCATAGACTCGGGGTAGCTGCACGTATGTAAGTCCAAACAGAATGCACATGCTGGAGCTTTTGGCAGGTCTTGAATGTTGTCCATCACGACTTCTCCCTTAAATAATGATCTTCAACGAGGCTGGACTGAAATGCAGGGAAGATGAAAGCACAGCATGCTCAACGAAGAGGATCCAAATGTCAATGTGATATAATGAGTCATCATCATCAAAGTCCTTATCAAACAATATCAACATATGACAACAACCATGACATTTCTCATTAAATATAGCCTCAATAATTTAAGCACTGTAGCCTCGTCACGGGCGAGTCAGACACATGAGGGAAAGTGGGGTTACTTACAAAAAAGCTGGCTTTGTAGAAGTCTGTGGGGTTGTCACCAACAATAATAGGATAATAGGAGTTACATGACAACACAAGTTGTATTATTACTGCATAATGTGTATGGATCAACCTTGATCTGCAGTGAACAGCTGCCCAAAGTTCCTTCTCTAAGATCTCGATTAGACAAAGACTGAGCTGATCAATGCTTTCATAGAATTCCTGGTTGAGGCTCTTGACCAAAATCCTGTTGAACACCATGAACATAGAATGCTCTAGTATTACATTTCAAGAACAAATAATTTAGTTACATCCTTTATATCAGGGGTGGGGAACCTCAAGGGCCATTTCTTTTTTACAACATCCTTCGAGGGCCATACTAATCATTGAACTCATAACCCCTGCAAAAATGTTTTAAGACACAGCCCATTCATTTCACCTTTCTTTTATGCTAAATGCAAAAAATAAACTTTTTTATCCATGTATCTTTCCGTTTTATCAAAAATCAGAATCCTTTATTAGTCCCACAATGGGGAAATGTATCTTGTCACAGCAAAAGAACATATGAAGTAAAAAGGCAGTAAACAATAATTAAATAGAATAAAACATAATATAAGTACCAAGTGGTTGACAGAAAATAAAGTGAATTTTGCATGGCAGTGATAATTGCACAAATTATAAAAAGTGAGTATTGTAAATGGCAGTGATAATTGCACAGCAGTGGTGGAATAGTCTGTTCTTGGTGTGGTGGTCTACCTCTCTATCTTTCCATGTTGTTATGTTAGGCTCTGGAGAGAGCTGCTTGTTGGGCCAAACTCCGCCGAAGAGCGTTAACTTCTTCCAAACGCACTCGTCCTTTCAGCTCGTGCAGTTCGGCATGTTTCGTGCCATAATGACGCTCGAGATTATTTTTAATCACCATAAGTACGTCCACACAAACTAGGCACATTGGCATACATATTGAAGTTTTTCAAGGACCCTGACCTTGGCCAGGAAAAACTATCAGTCGCCCGTTTAAAATATTGCCGTCTAGTGTTTTTGTTAGTGGATTCTTTTTGCGTGCGTTTTACGAATTACCTCGAGGGCCGGATCAAATGGTCTCGCGGGCCATATACGGCCCAGAGGCCGGAGGTTCCCCACCCCTGCTTTATATGGACACTGCACTGAGGGAAAAATAATCACATAACTGACAGTGAAAAGTTACTTGGGCAGTTTCACACAGTTGTGCAGTGGCCATTCAGTACAGTTCTACTGTAGCGATGTTTTAACCTGTAATGTTTAAATAGGTTACACCATGTCTCAGATATAAACTGCAAAAACAGAACATAAGAACACTTTTAGCTGAACAATTCAGTTGCATTAACATTAATTCCACTGCAAAACGTTAACGTTAACCAACCTCTGCTAATAACCAACCAATGACATCATCTTTCCAAAAGTTTGCTAAGTTACTGCTATAAATGCAACCTTAACAAATAGCATTTGGAATCGGATTTGGAAGCTAACTATAGCGCGTGGCTAACTTGTCGTCACCGGTCTTTTGGGTAATTCGTTTTCCTGGTTTTTATCTACAGATAAAATGTACACACTCCCTTTTCCACTTGGGGTAACGTCATTTTCAATAGAAAACACAGCTTTCTCAAAGTACGGGGTCGCACAGAGCAGCCAGGATGAGCAGACTTTTCACCATGCTCTGCACACAGCACTCAAGCTCACATGCACTGCACTGCATATTTTTAAATTTGAAATTATAATTTTTTAGTTAGATTTAAGGTGCTATGAAAACCAACAATGCATGAATAACAGTATATCGTTATAAAGTTTCAGAGCAAGCATAGAAAGGAAGTTAGTTCTCTCTGTAACGCTGTGCTGCTCTGTCTTGTGTCTCTGTGGGTTAGCAGTCTCCTCTTTTTGCGAAGCATCATTATCAGTCATGAATTTGTTTTTCACTGCATGAGAAGTATCTGTTTATATGTAAACAGAACTGGTTCCACAGGCTAAGATGACTAATTCGCTTTTAGATGCATGTTGCCAGAAATGCACACATTCGACATTCCACAACTAATATATTCAGAGCGGTTTACAGTAAATGGAAACTGAATTATAAAATAATACACTTGTAAGCAATTGAAAACCATTATGCACAACTTAGCTGCACTAATTACAACCTGAAACATTACACACAACAAACAGTAGTATTCACGATCGTCAGACTATTTTGGAGCACGGGATTGGAGTGCTGTAGTTATTCCCTTGGGAGTTATACCTCCAAGTATCCTCAGCTTTTATTTGCGTTTATATCCTGGGATTCTAACGTGCTCAGCCTGTAAGCCTGTTTCATTGCTTTTGTAGATCAATATTCTCCATTTGAACAGTATATTCAGATCAAAAATTAATCCAAGCATGTTGTCAAACACACACATTTGTGTAAAAGGAGTGTGAAGAGGCGTAAGCCTGGTCAGTTATAACGATAAAGTCCATTCCATAAACCTCAGGAATAATTGTATCCTTTTTTTCACAAATTATACTTTACTGGCATTATGTACTGCTGTCAGTCTGTAGCACCATAGATGTAACATAATAAAACATTTGAAATATAGTGGTAAAATATGGCCAGTTATTAAATTGAAAGGACAGGATTAGAACCAGCTATCACTCAAACAGATTGGCTGGTTTTAACACAGGCAATACAATAATATTAAATTGGTCATATGCTGCTGAAGGGTTAACTGCAATGTGCACTTTAGGTGAAAGGTTGATAACTATGACTTCAATTTGCAAAAACATTTGCTCCAATTTGATTCAGGTTGGTGGTCAAAAGGAATAAACAGTCAGTATAGTACAAGTCACTCAAAGAAGACAGAGATAGCCAGGCTTGCAGCACCATGGAGGATAATGACATGCAAACAAACTCTTTATGGAGAAAACTGACAATAAAAAACTGGTTTTCATTTGAAAGAATTGAGGATGTTTAAGACAACAGGCGGCAGCTGAAAGTAATCTGTGACAAAATCAACACGAGAATTGGAGAGGCTGAAGAGAGGGTAGATGTGATTGAAACCTAAATACAAGCTAAGGAGGAAGACATATCTGAGCTCATATTCACCTGAACACCTCACCAGATAAGACAATATCAGAATCCATGGAATTGATTAGCGTGCGAGGAGAACTTCCCATTAATGGTTTCCTAATTAGAGCACCTGTTATGGGAAAATTTGGAGAACTTCAAGAACAAAAATTACGATTGTGATAATACCCCTTACACAGCCAGTCCCAATGCTAATTGCAGGAAAGACCATAGTAGCACCCCTGCTATATTCAGATAATACACCAGTCAATCTTCTAGGAAGGGACATTTTATGTCCCCTAAAGATCAACATTCTGTGCACCTATGTATACTTCCCAGATGATCCATCAGCAAGAATGTCAGTACTGACATCACAGGAAACCATCAATCAAGTCCAACTATTGGTCTATTGGCTCTGACTAATGCCAGAATCTAGACTGCTTCAAGGGAAACCCTGGATACAAGCTCAGATGGGACATGCTGCAGAACCACAGCTACAAATTGCCTTCTCATGTATGATGAACGCAAATGAGGGGAAGAGACAGACTGGTTAACAGACAACCATACTATATAATTGGCCAGGTTGTGTACATCGGACCACAAGGATCTCACACTCCCCACTGAATTAAGAGACTGTGACCATAACGGTTCAAGTCAAGGAATGTCATAAGTCCCACTAATTTAAAGAAGCAACATGCATAGGTAGATTAAAAATGTTTTCACATTTTTTTACTGAGAGTTTGTGTGTGAGAGTGCACACAATGTTCATTGTTGACAATAACTGGCCTCTGAATACTGGTAGGAGAGGTTTAATTCAATTTCTGTCAATATTATGGTGTGTGACATTTACAATAAATCTAAAGTCTGAGCAGAGATATGTGTGTCTGTCTGTGTGAGGGTGTGTGTGTCTTTGGGAGGGAGGGTCTTTGAGTGTGTGTGTGTGTGTGTGTGTGTGTGTGTGTGTGTGTGTGTGTGTGTGTGTGTGTGTGTAAGTAAAGTTTTAGATTTTCATTTTGTCTGTGTGAGAGAGAGAGGGGAGGAAGAGAGTGAGGGAGCACAGAGAAAGGCTGAGAACAAAAGAGAGGAGAGGAGGGGTGCGCATCTGTGACTGTGTATGATGTGGCTCTTTGCAGTAACATAGTAACATTTTTGGCTCTTAACCTCTGACTGGTTTGCCACCCCTGATCTACAGGAAGAAGATGGAGGAGCCGCTGCAGCAGAAGAATGTCAACAATGACCCGTATTGACCTATAATGTTATTTCATGCATGGCCATTTGCTATATTTTTGGAAATAAATGTATTTAATCATTTAATATTCCAACTATTCATTAAATATCTTGTTTTTTATTCTACCTTTCCTAATTTATGAACTAAAATAGTTTTTGTATTAATACATCAGGTTTAACCATAAAAATGACCCATGTATGCCAAGTGTGATAAAAATGAAAAAAAAAACATACTATAATAATAATGTTAAAAAATAATTATTTTAGCAGTGTAGTGTAACTGTATTGAACTTTGGTGAATGTGTAAAATTAATGAATAAAAGAAAAGAAAACTGATTAAACATGTGGGTACAGCGCAAATTGCCATCTCAGTGCATACATGCCTCACAAATGACAATAACAATTGACAACTTCTTCACCAGTATCCCTCTGGCTGAGTAACTACTGGAGAAGAACCTGATCATTGTGGGGTCTCTTCGCCAGAACAAGCCGGACATACCTCCTTTCATTATTATTATTATTATTATTATTATTATTATTATTATTATTATTATTATTAAACCTGATCTAGTAATACAAAAACTATTTTAGTTCATAAAATAAGAAAGGGGAAATCCATCCATCCATCGTCTACCCCAATCTTCCCTTCTCCGGGCCACATCCGCCCGTTCCAACTGGGTGATCCCGAGGCGTTCACAGGCCAGTGAGGAGATATAATCTCTCCACCGAGTCCTGGGTCTTCCCCGGGGTCTCTTCCCAGCTGGACGTCCCTGGAACATCTCCCTAGGGAGGCGGCCAGATGGCATCCTTACTAGATGCCCAAACCACCTCAACTGGCTCCTTTCAACGCAAAGGAGCAGCGGCTCTACTCCGAGTCTCTCACGGATGGCTGAGCTTCTCACCCTATCTCTAGACGCCAGCCACCCATCTGAGAAAACCCATTTTGGCTGCTTGTACCTGTGATCTCGTTCTTTCGGTCATGACCCAGCCTTCATGACCATAGGTGAGGGTAGGAACGAAGATCGACCGGTAGATCGAGAGCTTTGCCTTCTGGCTCAGCTCTCTTTTTGTCAGTACCGCCCCCGCTGCTCTGATTCTCCGGCCAATCTCTCGCTCCATCGTGCCCTCACTCGCGAACAAGACCCCTTAACTCCTTCACTCATTCGCTACCCGGAGTAGGCAATCCAACGGTTTCCTGCTGAGAGCCATGACCTCAGATTTTGAGGTGCTGATCCTCATCCCAACCGCTTCACACTCGGCTTCGAACCGATCCAGTGACTGCTGAAGGTCACAGACCGATGACGCCATCAGGACCGCATCATCTGCAAAGAGCAGCGATGAGATCCTCAGGCCACCGAACTGCAACCCCTCTCCTCCACGACTACGCCTCGATATCCTGTCCTTGAGAATTACAAACACGATTGGTGATAAAGTGCAGAATTGGCGGAGGCCAACATTCACTGTGAACGAGTCCGACTTACTGTCGAGTATCCGGACACAACTCTCGCTTTGGGCGTAAAGGGATTGGATGGCCCTCAGAAGTGACCCCCTCACCCCATACTACCGCAGCACCTCCCACAGTATCACCTGGGGGACCCGGTCATACGCCTTCTCCAGATCCACAAAACACATGTAGACCGGTTGGGCGTAGAAAGGAGAAATTAAAATAATTATTTGTAAAGAAGCAAAGAAACACTCAGCCATGCATGAAATAACATAGTTCACTTTTGACCCATGTTGTGCCTTAGAAGGGGTTTGCATAGCTTGTGTATCAAAGGGTAACACAATAGAAAGACAAATAAAAATGTTTGCAGTCATTTTCTTTTTTAACCTCCGGCTTTACTACACACGTCTTATTACACATTTAGAACACACATACAGTTAATGCAGTTAATATGTCAAATTTAGAAATTAAAATTAGAAGCAAAACTTACTGGTTTGACTGAAGTCTTTACTCTCTGTCCAGCTGTCTGTCTTACTGCAACTCATTGTTATCAGGTTGTCCCAAAAAGTCGCTTAAGACTCTTCAGTTGATCCAAAATGCAGCGGCACGTGTATTGACTAGAACAAGGAAACGGGATCATATTACTCCTGTATTAGCTGCACTGCACTGGCTCCCGGTAAAATACAGAATAGAATTCAAAATCCTTCTCCTGACTTACAAATCAATTAATGGTCAGGCTCCAGCATATCTTAAAGATCTCATAGTACCTTATAAACCAACTAGAGCATTACGCTCCCAGACTGCAGGGTTACTTGTGGTTCCTAGAGTCTCTAAGAGTACAATGGGAGCCAGAGCCTTCAGCTATCAAGCTCCTCTCCAGTGGAACCAGCTTCCAGTTTGTGTTCGGGAGGCAGACACACTCTCCACATTTAAGAGTAGGCTAAAGACTTTCCTTTTTGATAAAGCTTATAGTTAGGGCTGGCTCAGGTTTGCCCTGGATCAGCCCCTAGTTATGCTGCTATAGGCTTAGACTGCCGGGGGACACCTCCCTGCTCTCTTCCTTCTCTTCCTCTCTCCTCCCCTCCCTCTCTCTTCTTCTCCCTCTCTATCTGTATGCATTTATGTAAATGTATGTTACTAACTCACCATCCGGGGTATCATCCCCGGAGTGTCTGTCTCTCATGTGGCAGGTTGCCACTGATAAAGTTTACGTCAGGATCATGAATCGTGACAGCGCCTGCTGACCTGGTCCTGCTGGACACCGGGAAGCCTTATTGACATTTTCCTGGATTCATCCATACTTTCTATTTCTTTTTTTTCCAACACAACATAATTTCTGTCAAATGTTGTATTTGTACTATGTTGTTTATCCTGTACACACGACATCTATTGCACGTCTGTCCGTCCTGGGAGAGGAATCCCTCCTCAGTTGCTCTCCCTGAGGTTTCTTACATTTTTTCCCCTTTAATTTTGAGGTTTCTTTTAGGAAGTTTTTCCTTGTGCGATGCGAGGGTCTAAGGACAGAGGATGTCGTAACCTGTACAGTCTGTAAAGCACACTGAGACAAATGTATAATTTGTGATATTGGGCTATACAAATAAATTTGATTTGATTTGAACCTTGATCTAAGCCAGTCACGCCACTCACTGTCCACTGTGAGATTGGACCTAAACCAATCACGGCTCATCTTCTCTCCGAGCACGCCCTCGTCACGTCGCTGGATGACATTGGACGTGTCGCGAAGAGTCATTTCCTTAAAGTAAGTAACAACATTAAATGTTTTTATTTTCTTCTTTAACAGTCGTAAAAGTTATATTTCAATTATTCGCTCAAAGTCATTGTTTCACTTGGTCGGCTACTTTCTACATTACGTCAGTCGGCATAACGTTAGCAAGCAATCGTTAGCAATTGCTAAAGTTTCTACATGTAATAACGTTAACTGTAATATTTATGAGTGGAAATGTAAATACGTCCAGGTACTCACAGTAATTCAAGTATGTATCTACACAAACATTGATTCAATTACCATTTTATTAAGCTTACTACCAGCGTTCCGATGTTAATCCTACAGCTACTGTAACGTAGCTATTACGATTGCCAATATGTTCTGCAAGGTTTCAAAAATATATAACGTTAATACTACCTACTGTAATTTATGATGTATATTGATACGGTATCGTTATTTGAGTCTGGGTTTATGTGCTACAAGGTTTTACTATATCCAACACTAATATTACCTACTGTAGTTTATGATTGCTGTTGATAACAGCGTTATATGAGTGTGTATTTATATGCTGCAAGGTCACAGTGTATTATTCAATATGTATACTGATAAAATATATAAGACTGGTAAAGATTGGTATTTTTATAAAATAATATATGATATGATATCAATATATCAATGATAGATAAAGGATAATTGTGCAGTGTGTATATATATGTATTTATATATATATATATATTCTGTATAAAAAAAAATATATATATACTGCATATGTGCATATATATATACATGTGTGTGTGTGTGTATATATATATATATATATATATATATATATATATATATATATATATATATATATATATATATAGTATATGTGTATCATATAATTATTTGTATTATATTGTATTGTCAATAAAATAATAAAATAAATAAATGAAGTAAATAAAAGTCTTTTGTCAGTTTTCTTAAATCACAAGATTGTTATATACACTTTGGAAAGCGATTAGGTTTTTTAATTGTCAACAAAGGGTTTAACAATTGGGCAGCTGGACCTTTTGTTTTTAAAGAAGTGAAAGTCACGCACAATAGCTAACAGGCTTTACATTTGTGAAGGCATAATGTAAAAAATATGAATTTATTTTAGTTATTTTTTGCACTGTTTGATGGCAAACACCAAGTTTTTTTTCAATGTGTAGTTGAAGAGCTTTGATTACAGTAATATTAGATTTTATTGTAATATTAAGTTAAATGACTATGGATGGGGGAGAGACATTTGTCCAATCCCCTGATACACCAACACCAAAAGTTTAGGATTTAGGGAATTCTTTTTGGACATGTCTGTTTTTGTAAACAGCAACTTTGCCCCTCAGATTCAAACAGCAGTACATTTAATTCATGCTCTGTTTAGATCATTTTTTTTTTTTAAATATCAGAATTTCCTGTTTTTTGTTGTCAATGTCAAGGTTCCATATTATGATAATTAGCCTTCTAAATGCATTGTGATGCATGCATTCTAGAACTATCTGCTCCTCAGTATAAAAGTCAGTTTATACACACATCCCTAATTTGAACACAGATCCTGGAGCATGAAAGAAGCAGCAGTAACAGCAGCAGCAGAAGCAATATCACTATCAAAAGCAACAGCTGGAGCAATATCTGCAGTAACAGCAGCCAAAGTAGCAGCAAAAGCAACACCAGCAAAAAGAGCTGTATTAACAGCAGCAGCAACACCTGTAGCAACAACATCAACAATAGCAGCAACAGAAGCAGCAGCAACAGCTCCAAAACAAGCAGCAGCAGCAACATAAGCAGCTGCAATAACAGCAGCCAAAGCAGCAGCAGAAGCAATATCAGCATTAAAAGCAACAGCAGGAGCAACATCTACAGCAACAGATGCAGCAGCAGTAACAGCAACAGCTGCAGCAAAAGCAGAAGCATCAACAGCTGTTGCCAGCGGCCCTCGCTACGCACCGGAACCTCCTCGGGAGCTTCGCCCCCCAGGCTCCGCCGGGACAGGGAGAGGTGGTCCTCCGCAAGGACAACGGCGGCTGCGAGGTTGGCCGGTTGGTAGCACTGGACCCAGTTCGCTGAAGAGGCTGGCAGTCCAGTGATGAACTGCTCCAGTGCCACCTGCCCGACGACGTCCTCTGCGGAGTTGGTCCCCGGCTGGAGCCAGCGCCTGGCGGAGTCGAGGAGCTGCTGGACGGAGGCGAACGGGTGGCCTGCGTCCTGGAAAGGGCAGGCTCCAGAGCGCAGATCCCTCCTCTGTCATGTCCATGTTCAGGCGCCAATGTTAGACTACTCCTGTCCACAGCCAGATCAATCACGGACAAAGAGGAGGGATGGTGCAACAAACAGGCTTTAATTATAACAAATGATCACAGTAGACAGGGACTTCTCCTGCTCCGCTGCTCCGCTGCTCCGCTGCTCTGCTGCATAGCTACAACAACATCTGTAGCAGCAACAGATGCAGCAAAAGCACCAGTAGCAGCACAAGCAACAGCAGCTGAAGCAACTGATGCAGCAAGAGCAGCAGCAACAGATGCAGCAACCAAAGTAGCAGCAAAAGCAAAATCAGGAGCAATATCTGCAGTAAAAGCAACAGCAGCATTAACACCTGCAGCAACAACATCAACAATAACAGCAAAAGCAACAGAGGCAGCATCAAAAGCTACAAAAAAAGCAGCAGCGGCAACATAAGCTACAGCAACATCCAAAGCAACAGTAGCAGCTGCAACAATAGCAGCTAAAACAACAAAAGCAGCAGCAATAGCTTTTACAGCAGCAGCAGCAACAGAAGCAGTAACAGCATCGACAATGACAGCAAAAGCAACAGTAGCTGAAGCAACAGCAGATGCAACAACAGCAGTAATAGCAGCAGCAGCTGCAACTGCTACAGCAGCTGAAGCAAAATACTGCAACCTCTGCAGCAGCAACAACAGTTGAATCAACAGCAGAATCTGCAGTAACAGCAGCAACAGCAGAAGCAGCAGAAACACCAACAGCTGAAGTAACAGCAGAATAAGCCAAAGCAGCAGCAACCTCTGCAGCTACAGCAACATCTCCAGCAGCAGCAACACAAGATGCATCAGCAACAGATGCAGCAACATCATCTAGAATAGCAGATAAAGCAGCAGCAATAGATGCCGCAACAGCTGCAGCAGAAACTGCAACAGTTGCAGTAACAGCAGCTCCAGCAGCAACAACAGTTGCAGCCACAGCATATGCAGCAACAGAATCAGCAGCAGCAGTCGCAGCAGAAACAACATCAGCAGCGAAAGCAACAGCAGGAGCAACACCTGCAGCAAAAGCAGCAACATCTGCACCAGCAGTAACAACAGCAGCAGAAGCAGCAGCATCAACAAATGCAGCAACACTATCAACAATAGCAGCAATAACAGAAGTAGTAGCAACAAGATCAGCAGCAGCAACAGATGCAACAACACCCGCAGCAGCGACTGTCGTTGAGGAAATATGTTCTCTGGGCCAGAGGTGAAAAACAAGATCTCCTCCCATGATCACTTTCTGAAACTCTTGACCTTCTGGTCATTTTAGTCTTAACGTAATAAATGTTCAAGAAATATTTAACTGGAGAGGTTTAAGGTTTGATACAAATGGAGTTTATTTCAGAAGTACAGAACACACTCTGAATACCTCTCTCTGGAGAGAAGCACTGAGTTCCAAACGCTTGTGTCCAAGTTTATATACTATAAATCAAGAGGCCCCTCCGTCACATTCCTACATAGCCACCTGCACTGTTATCAGCTGGTTGCCATGACATTGTCTAGTTCAGATCCGGTGGTTGCTTCCCCGGCCTTCTTGTCTTCTTCTTACTCTCCCCCTCCCTCAGGAAACTGTAACTGTAACTTCATCCTCCCTCTAGGATACACTTATAGATGGCTTTCAGCCTAGAATAACATACATTTGATTATCATACATCATTATGAGTTTACAAAATCATTATTATAGATATTGATCCAAATTACTTTGCTTAACCACTTAATGGGTGGACGTCATGTGATAGTTTTGCATTTGCAGAGAGGTTGTATCTTGCCCTGTGTGGTTTACAGTACGCCATGATGGAGTTGTTACACAATGCCACATGTCGTTAGAAAGCTTAGAATCTTGTCTATTTAGTGAGCAAAACTGTTTTGAGAGCAAAATCACAACAGCAAGTACAGTAGGCATCTCACACAAGCAAGCAAACTCACAATCAAACCCATAACTTTGAGCCAACTCACCTATGAAGTATCATCATAATCCTGTAATCAGTAATAATAATTAAAGAAAACACTTCCTGTGTCATTGCAAAGGTCCAATAGATCGTTTCCAGTAAAAAAATATATCCATCTTGAACATCGTCACATTAATAAAAGCCCATGAACAGCTATTGCAATCTTTGAAATCAGCTGATCGATGTGTTTATTTTTGCAATGATACTCGGTAAATACGGCACGTATCAAGCTATTAGTGCTATTTTGATATTTGCTAACCGGATGCCGAACTCTGACCTTTCGATTGACACTTCATTTGCGCCAATCGGAGTTCCATGCCTTATCTACAACCATCAAGAGCCAATCGGTGTCAACTTGATTGGCTCTTGATGGTTGTAGATAAGGCATGGAACTCCGATTGGCGCAAATGAAGTGTCAATCGAAAGGAAGTACCAGCCCTCTTCTTTTGTTTACAAACAGAGCCAGCAGCAGCCCAGTCTACCGGTGACTCTCATATCGTGTAGCCAATGAACTGCTGGAGCTTTAGACATGACAACCATAGTTTTATTTGTACGAATGTTATTATTTTTTCATAATTGTATTTATTAATTACAAAATAAACACAAAAATATTATAATTTCTTTTGTTTATACTTCACTTACATTGTGTCATTACTACTGACAGGGAATATTGGGTATATAATAGTTATTTATAGTAAAGGCCAATAGTTATTTATGGCCTTTTTATCAATAAATATTATAATATCTCCAAATGCACAGCTTGTGAACGCCTGGTGTTCATTTTTTTCCCTTTTATCTGAAATTTTAACCTGAACTTGGTAACACTTGGTGCTATGTTTATATTGTGTTTTCTAGTTCATACCTACCAGCTATACCCATCTTCAGGCATCTTTTTCAACAACAAACTTCAGGCGGAGTTTACTTTCTTCAAATTCAGTATATTCAGACCACTATTATTCAGTGCCAGAAGCACTTAAAGTTATCTTTTGAATGAGACCAAAATTATGCATCTGGCGCAAATGGTTGAAGAGCAGCTTTTAATTTACTTTGGGTATGTTGTTTGTAGGTATTTTCAGATAAGTTCCCCCAACCCGTCAACCTCCTATGAGGTGGGGGAATTTACCCGAAAATACCTACAAACTGAATATACTGAATTTAAAGAAAATACACTCTGCCTGAATTTATTTGTTTATTTTATTTTAAAGAAAGGGAAAGGAAAGGAGAGACCCTGCCCGGAGGAAGCCCGGGGCCCCCGTCTGGAGCCAGGCCCAGAGGGAGGGCCCGACAGCGAGCAACTGGTGGCCGGGTTTGCCACGGAGCCCGGTCGGGCACAGCCCGAAGAAGCTACGTGGTGCCTCCCATCCTGTGGGCCCACCACTCATGGGAAAAACCGCTGGGGTCAGGTGCGCTGTCACACGGGTGGCAGTGATGGTCAGGGACCTCGACGGGCCAGACCCGGGCAGCAGAGGCTGGCTCTGGGGACGTGGAACGTCACCTCTCTGTGGGGGAAGGAGCCGGAACTAGTGCGGGAGGTGGATCTCTACCAGTTGGATCTGGTGGGGCTTACCTCCACGCACAGTCTTGGCTCTGGAACCGTACTCCTGGATAGGGGTTGGACTCTATTCTTCTCCGGAGTTGCCCAAGGTGTGAGGCGTCAGTCCGGGGTGGGGATACTCACTAGCCCCCGGCTGACGCCGCTACGTTGGTGTTTATCCCGGTGGACGAGAGGGTCGCCTCCCTACTCCTTCGGGTTATGGGGGGGAAAACTCTAACTGTTGTTTGTGCCTATGCCCCAAACCGCAGTTCTGAGTATTCAGCCTTCTTGGAGACCCTGAATGGAGCCCTGCAGGGGGCTCCAGTAGGGGACTCCGTAGTCTTGCTGGGAGACTTCAACGCACACGTGGGAAACGATGGAGCAACCTGGAGAGGCGTGATTGGGAGGAAGGGCCTCCCTGATCTAAACCCGAACGGTTGTTTGTTGTTGGACTTCTGTGCTAGTCATGGAATGGCCATAACAAACACCATGTTCGAACATAAGGATGCTCATAAGTGCACGTGGTACCAGAGCACCCTAGGCCAAAGGTCAATGATCAATTTCGTAATCGTATCATCTGATCTGAGGCCGCATGTTTTGGATACTCGGGTGAAGAGAGGGGCGGAGCTTTCGACTGATCACCATCTGGTGGTGAGTTGGATCAAGGGGTGGGGGAAGACTCTGGACAGACCTGGTAAACCCAAACGGGTAGTGCGGGTGAACTGGGAACGTCTGGAGGAAGCCCCTGTCCTGGAGATCTTTAACTCACACCTCCGGCGGAGCTTTTCAGCCATCCCTGTGGAGGTTGGGGGCATTGAACCTGAGTGGGCGATGTTCAAAACCTCTATTGCTGAAGCTGCGGTGATGAGCTGTGGTCTCAAGGTCTTAGGTGCCTCAAGGGGCGGTAACCCTCGAACACCGTGGTGGACCCCGGTGGTCAGGGAAGCCGTCCGACTGAAGAAGGAGTCCTTCCGGGTTATGTTATCCGGGAGGACTCCGGAAACAGTTGCAGGGTATCGAAGGACTAGAAGGGCGGCAGCTTCTGCCGTGTCAGAGGCAAAGCAGCGGGTGTGGGAGAAGTTCGGAGAAGCTATGGAGAAGGACTTTTGGTCGGCACCAAGGTGCTTCTGGAAAACCATCCGGCACCTCAGGAGGGGGAAGCGAGGAACCATCCAAGCTGTGTACAGCAAGGGTGGGACCCTGCTGACTTCAACTGAGAAGGTTATCGGCCGCTGGAAGGAGCACTTTGAGGAACTCCTGAATCCGACTAACACGCCCTCTATGGTTGAGGCAGAGCTGGAAGCTGATGGGGGATCATCGTCAATTTCCCTGATGGAAGTCACTGAGGTAGTCAAACAACTCCACAGTGGCAAAGCCGCAGGGGTTGATGAGATCCGTCCAGAAATGCTGAAGGCTTTGGGTGTTGAGGGGCTGTCTTGGTTGACACGCCTCGTCAACATTGCGTGGAAGTCTGGGACAGTGCCTAGGGGTTGGCAGACCGGGGTGGTGGTTCCCCTATTTAAAAAGGGGGACCAGAGAGTGTGTGCCAACTACAGGGGTATCACACTTCTCAGCCTCCCTGGTAAAGTCTACTTCAAGGTACTGGAAAGGAGGGTTCGGCCGGTAGTCGAACCTCTGATTGAAGAGGAACAATGCGGATTCCGTCCTGGTCGTGGAACAACAGACCAACTCTTTACTCTTGCAAGGATCCTGGAGGGGGCCTGGGAGTACGCCCATCCGGTCTACATGTGTTTTGTGGATCTGGAGAAGGCGTATGACCGGGTCCCCCGGGTGATACTGTGGGAGGTGCTGCGGGAGCATGGGTTGAGGGGGTCACTTTTGAGGGCCATCCAATCCCTGTACGCCCAAAGCGAGAGTTGTGTCCGGATACTCGGCAGTAAGTCAGACTCGTTTCCCGTGAATGTTGGCCTCCGCCAGGGCTGCGCTTTATCACCAATCCTGTTCGTGATTTTCATGGATAGGATATCGAGGCGTAGTCGTGGAGGAGAGGGGTTGCAGTTCGGTGACCTGAGGATCTCATCGCTGCTCTTTGCAGATGACGTGGTCCTTATGGCATCATCGGTCTGTGACCTTCAACAGTCACTGGATCGGTTCGCAGCCGAGTGTGCAGCGGTTGGGATGAGGATCAGCACCTCCAAATCTGAGGCCATGGCTCTCAGCAGGAAACCGGTGGATTGCCTACTCCGGGTAGGGAATGAGCCATTACCCCAAGTGAAGGAGTTCAAGTACCTCGGGGTCTTGTTCGCGAGTTAGGGGACAATGGAGCGAGAAATTGGCCGGAGAATCGGAGCAGCGGGGGCGGTATTACAGTCACTTTACCGCACCGTTGTGACGAAAAGAGAGCTGAGCCAGAAGGCAAAGCTCTCAATATACCGGTCGATCTTCGTTCCTACCCTCACCTATGGTCATGAAGGCTGGGTCATGACCGAAAGAACGAGATCACGGGTACAAGCGGCCGAAATGGGTTTTCTCAGACGGGTGGCTGGCGTCTCCCTTAGAGATAGGGTGAGAAGCTCAGCCATCCGTGAGAGACTCGGAGTAGAGCCACTGCTCCTTTACGTTGAAAGGAGCCAGTTGAAGTGGTTCGGGCATCTAGTAAGGATGCCACCTGGGCGCCTCCCTAGGGAGGTGTTCCAGGCACGTCCAGCTGGGAGGAGACCCGGGGAAGACCCAGGACTCGGTGGAGAGATTATATCTCCTCACTGGCCTGGGAACGCCTCAGGATCCCCCAGTCGGAGCTGGAGGATGTGGCCCGGAGAAGGGAAGATTGGGGTTCCTTACTGGAGCTGCTGCCCCCTCGACCCGATCCCGGATAAGCGGTGGACGATGGATGGATGGATGAATTTATTTGTTGAAAAAGATGACTGAAGATGGATAAGCTGGTAGGAAAGAGCCTGAAAACAAAATAGGAACATAGCACCATCCTTATCAAGTTGACACTCATTGGCTCTTCATGGCTGTAGATAACGCATGGAAGCTCCAATTGGCTCAAATGAAGTGTCAATCGAAAGGTCAGAGTTCGGTATCCATCTTAGAAGTGTTGAAACAGCGCTGAATGCTCAAGATATTGCTTTTTTTAATGCATTTTAATTTGTATTTTTGGTAGGACTGTCTAGCGATTAAAATAAATAAATCTAATTACATGCTTTGTGATTCATTAATCTAAATTAATCACATATATCAATATTTGCTGTGAGAAGCATTTCAAAATATTCAAATGGATTTGCAAGATGAGTGAATCAATGAGTAGGCATTATAAACTTAAAGGTCAACATGTCTTTTATTTCATACCTTGTATGCTATAATTGTTTTAGACAACACAGACCATCAGTTGGACATAAAGTGCAATTTAAAATCTTCTTTAGCATCAACGACGGTGCTAGCTAGCTCTGAGCTAGTTGCTAAGTGCTTTGCGTTGAGGCGATATTTCTGGCTTGAAGTTCTCCGATGGTTCAAACATTCTTTGCTGCAGGAACTGTTGCTGCTGGAGCATCAACAGTTCAATCCGGCAGTTTATTAAATGTAAACTTTCCATTAACTGGGCCAAATAACGTTTTCTCATCCGCTTCCATCATGTTGACGAGGCTACTGTGGCCGCGTCGCGTCGGTTGACGTAAAGGGTCAAGGGGCATCTAAGAGCGTGATTAATCTGCGTTATTTCTTTTGTCGCGTTATTTTTTCTGTGATTAATTAATCGAAATTAACGCACTAATTTCACAGACCTAATTTTTGGTGAGTGGAAGAGAGCCCCCTGTTGGAGGGTTCAACAGGCTGGGCTAGGGTTGGCTCTAGTGGAAATAGCCAAGAAGCCTGGGCTAAAGAGTTTTTTGCCTGAGTGGCTCCAAGACTTTTGGAACGTCCCCAGCCTAATCCTCTGCCAATCCTCAATTCCTGCTGCCGGGTCACGACAGACCCCTGTTCCTTCTGCCGAGCCACGGCTCTCTCTAGTCCCTAATTCTCCTGACAAGCTGTGGCTACCTCTTGTTGTGGGGGTGGACAACCTGGACAAAGTGACAGGGACCTACAGCACCAAAAGAATGACTCCACGCTGGCCTTTAGTCATCTTTTATAACATGATTGATATATCGGCCTACAACGCCATCTTCATCTTTAAGGAGATCTTGCATGAGTGGAACAAATCTAAGCTCTACAAAAGGCGCCTGTTCCTTGGGAAGGCACACGTCATCCCTCATATTGAAAGGAGGCAGCACATGCCAAGGAACCCAGCCGCTGCAGCCACAGTGAGGGAGATCCAGGAGAGGGCTACACCAAGTATTCCTGTATGTGAGGTAAGTAAGTGTGTCTGTGTGTGTCTGTGTTTAGGGGAACACTAACATGGAGATGTAGGAATTATTTTTATTCATTGTGAGCAATCCCTGTCTTGGTAGCAATAAATAAAAATTGTTCCTACATCTACATGTTAGTGGTTCTTACTATGCACTAACATCAGCAAAAAGACAGTAAAGTAATCATTATTCTCATTTTTCTAGGTTGTTGCTGCTGGGAGAAAAAGGAAGAGGAAGAGTTGCCAGGTGTGCAAGCCGTCTGATGGCACCAAGACTAGCACGACTTGTGTGTCATGTGCAAAATACATTTGAACAAAGCACACAGTGACAACATGTCCCTCATGTGCTGTGTAGACACACACACACATATACATCTCTGGTTAATTGTTCTGCTGTTAATTGCTGTTTATAAACATTATTACATTACAGTTCATTTAGCTGACGCTTTTGTCCAAAGCGACTTACAAAAAGTGCAAACAATCATGAGGATACAACTCCGAACAGCAAGAATCTTGCAGGTACATTAGCTTAAAATAGGTACAATCCTTTAAGTGCAGAACAATAACTTTAAATAAGCCAAACCAAGTGCAACATACAGAAACAATAGAATACCAATTAAACTATTATCTACAAATAAGCCAAACCAATATAAGTGGAACATACAAAGAACAGTTTTTATTTTTAGTAATTTTTTATCATTTGTCAAGGTACAGTCGAAACAGGTGAGTTTTCAGTCTGCGACGGAAGGTGTGAAGACTGTCTGCTGTCCTGACATCAATGGGGAGGTCGTTCCACCATTTTAGAGTCAGGATAGCAAACAGGCGGGTTTTGTTTAAGGGGAATCTGGGTCCCAATCGCAGTGAGGGAGTGGCGAGCCGATTGGCCGATGCTTGGGTTCATTATAGGGTACATTAAAAGTGTATTAAAAGTTTTTAAATAAAAATCCTTATGACTCATTTGGCTTGATCTTAAGTGAACGGGCCAATTTGACCCTGAACAGAAGAGGTGTCTCATCTCTATTTATCAACATCACCTGATGGGGAAAGAAATGCCTTTGTCTGTAGGAGAAAAACAAGACAGGACAGTCTGGTGATGTCATAATGCATAATAATTAGCCATGTGCTTCTGTTTGTTACAGGGAGCTTCTTTATTGTCAGAGCAATGGGCCTTCGGATCAGTGTTCATTTTCGTAGTAACGGGTTATCAAACAAAGGAACAGGGCATTTGGTCCAATGGGACATTTTTCTGATTATTGGGCCATTGAAACAGTGGGCAGTCCCCGGTGGGGTTAAATCCAGACAGTTAAATCCAATAACACACGGTACACTGTGTAAATGCTGATTTCTTTGTATGAAGAATGCTTGTCAGTTTATAAGGAAGCACAAACCTATGCCCACTAATCCAGAAACATCTAGAGACACATCTATAGATGCATATGCATATAAATGCATAACATGCATTAGTATTCATGGACAGATGCCTCTCAGTATACAGCAAACAAAGATATATCATCCATCCCTACTCATGCTACAGTGTCTCTTCAACAGTACAGATAACACACAGCAAACACACAGAGTATATTTTGTACACTTCCTCTATAACAATACACACAAACTCACTGACACACACACACACGCACACGCACACACACACACACACACACACACACACACACAAGGACATCAGATAATAAGAGATTGTAGCCAAGAGAGCTGAAACCTTTTTGCATTTGTGCTGGTTTCCTATTCTTTTCCCTTGTTTTATGCCATTTGTCAAATTCCTGGTACATGGAACAAATGTGAAGTCTGGCAGGATGATGGATTATGGTGTGCAGATGAAATGTCACAGATATGACCTTCTGTGCGCTCAACACATTTGACAACTGGACCACTAAAATCCACTGTGAAAGATGGGTTCACAGGGGATGGTGTCAGGACTGTCCCATTGACGTTCAAAGGCACAGTAAAACTTGTTTCGCTCGTTTGCCAGGTGCAGATTGGTAATGGGGCTGTCTGAGGCCCCTCAAGTCACTCGCTGAGAACTGTTGTGGCAGTTTCTGCGAGTACAGTCGCTTAGCATCTCTTATCGCCTTGCTAAATATGTACTTTGCCTCTATAAACCTGTCCTTGCCCCCACTCCTAAATGCCTCTTCCTTTTGCAACCTTAGCTGTCTGACTAGCTGTGAACCAGGGTTTGTTGTTGTTATAACTCACCCTGGTGCGTGATGGTACACAGCTTTCCTCAGAGAAACTGTTGTAGGTTGTCACAGACTCTGCGTATTCATCCAGACTGTTGGTAGCAGTCCTGAAGACATCTGTGGTGTCTAGCTCTTTTTACTTAATATTACAAGGTCCAATTTATATAACCAAAAGTAATCAAAGTCCTTAGGCTGACTAAGTGAGATCCCCCAGTAACCTCAATACAGCAGAATTGAATTGAAGATGATTCACATTTCATATTTAAGACTCTTCTTATGTTGCCAACGCTTACTCGAAAAGTCTAGAGAATCCTCAGCCAATCTCTTTAACCTGTATTTTATTCTCCCTGTTGTTACTTTTGCAATTAGTTGTAATTCCCTTTCTGTGGTGGCCTGCAGATATTTCTTACTGATGCCTTTAATCAGTGATTAGTGAAACAATAATATCATCCTGATTCTGGGGTTTATGGGACAATTTGCTGTTAGCTTATTTACCTTTTACTGCATTGAATCGAAATGCTTCGTTAAATCGCACCTCTTTTTGTATTTTTCTTTGTTTTCTTCAGTCTGCTTCTTTTTCTCATCCTCCTCTCTCTCTTCCCAGGTGTAGGTAGGTGTTATGGCTGAAACCCCTCATCTCAACCATAACATAAAATACAGAGTCCAAAGTTAAGGTGAAAAATATAGAACTTATTAAATAATAATGAGAAATGGATAAGATAGAAAAACATCACATGCAACCTCAAAAGCTACTTGTTCTCGAATATTTTTCTACACTCAATCTAGTCATTTTAGTGCCATGCCTTTATTCAGAAACCCAGAAGCCCATTTGGCAACCAATCAGAGGCAATCTAGGGCGTGTCATGCCTTCGCCATAGTAGGAAAGTAAATATTGCTGTAATTCTGCATAATAATTAACAATGTGTGCTCCTGTTCATTTCAGGGAGTGTGTATTTTCTTGGCAATGGCTTGGGGTCCAATGGAACATTTTTCTAACAGTTTAAAGTTTTGTAATAATGGGCATTTGGAACAAGTGCAGTCCCGGTCCTGGGGACGATAGAACATGTGTTTGGGATGAAGAGATGATCTTCTCTGAGACGAGAGAATTAACCTGGGTGCCTGCTCTATCAGGTGAGCTACCGGGGCACCAAGTTCATTATTTTTTATGGGGGGGGAATGATTTGTGTAACTGGGTTGAGTGTTTACTGAGATAAGGAACTAATTAATGTGATGAATAATCATGAATTGTATTAGATAAAAAACATTACTGAAAAAAAGACGTGTTTGAGAAAATTTATGGACTTTTTTCAAATCTTATTTGTCACATCCCAAGTACACTTTCATCAAAGGCCATGAGGAACATGACAAAATAGGTCAACTGAAAAAAAAGACTATTTCTGATATAAAGATAAATGTATGCAGTGTTTTTACATATTAAAGAAGATATTTCAGTTGATATAAAAAGCTTTTAAAAATAGTAAATAAAATACAGTTGAAGAGATCAGAGGGACTTAATTTATTATTAGTTTTTATTAAACAAGGACCATGCATATAAATATTAATCTCCGAAAGAGAAGAGACTATGCCAGATTTAGCTATAAACTAATTTCCATCTGCAGTCTCTGGAAACATAGAACAATCAAGACACATAAAACATTATTTTACATGTGCAACACCATTACATAGTCACATACATACACACACACACACACACACACACACACACACACACACACACACACACACACAATGACTACATTTCAGTTGTGAAAAATAAATTTATTAAAAATATGTGAATAAATAAAATGTCAACATTTTTATTTATTGAGAACACACAAAATTAAACCCCTACCTACCACCTCCTAAAACCCACTAGCGATAGCAATTTACGGTATCTTACTAACAACATTCTGTCTCGTCAAAAATGTCCACATGTTTAATATTTTTATATTATGTGAGCTGCTTTTATATTGTATTGTTTGGATTTGGTCGGACTAGATCAGTGATTCTCAGGAACATGGCTGTGATACAGTACTGGTCTATGCTCCTTACTGGGCCCAAACATTGAATTAGCACTACAGTCTACCTTTTGTCGTTCGCACCTAATGGGTCATTGATGTGTCATCCACAGGTCACCCTGCCCCACTTAGTGTAAGAACCTTTGTAATATCTCAGACAACATAGCCCTAACAGCGGCTTTCACCCCTCTGTGCGGTAACTCGCCACCTCAAGTCATTTAAATGAGGGGAAGGCGGGGAGAGGGGAAGCGGTTTCGACCACGACAGTAGGGGGAATGAAGCGGTTGCCGCCTCGGCAGAAAAATTTTGACCATTGGGTGGGGAATCTGCAAAATTCGGGCTAACTGTTAACAGAAGATCTATCCGTCTCCCAGCCGCCACATGCTCTACTCCCAGCAAACCAGCCTTGTGCCGGAGGAGGAGGAGGAGTCGAGGCTGCGAGTGTGTTTTCTCGTTTCTGTCACTTTGGATTTAATCTAAACAAACTAGCAAAATGTGCTGGGATCATGGATGTAACATTTCCTTGAGTGTAAAGTTTGCTGGAACCGACAGACCTGAACCCAAAAGCACGACACAGAGACAGGTAGAATACAATGGACAATGTGCAGTTTACTTAACAATCCAAGTAGGGTAAAACAACGGCAAATCAGTCCGAGACGCAAACAAATCCAGTAAGGAGCAGGCAGAAGAATCTGATTCCAGAAACAAGTAGGCAGGGTCAAAACGGACAGGACAGGCAAACAGATAAAGTAGAACATAGGTCTTCAACAGGGGGTCCTTTGTTTGTAGATAAAGCTAATTTTATTAAAAAATAAATGTATATATATTTTTGCTTTTTTGCTTTGCTTTGCGCATTCCCTCCTCCGCTGTGTTTCGCTAAGGGCGGGACTTCGCTCCTGACACACACACCTACAGTCAGAGACAGAGCGGAGGAAAGGAGAGGGGTGAACTAAAAGAAAATTGCGCCACGGCAGTGAGGGTGAAACAGGATCTGAAATGATAAGAGAATTAATGACGTAAAGGTAAACCTTAATAAAGGTAAACCTTAATAAAGGTAAAACAAAATGAAAACAAACTAATAGTGGGGGGAACTTGTGACACTGAGTCTATGTTTATGCTGCTAAAAATATGAGAATGATAATTATTGACAACATTGAACTTCAAGCAACTACTCTAACAACTCTCACACATTGACCGAATAATAATAATAACAATAATAATAATAATAATAATAATAATAATAATAATAATAATAATAATAATAATAATAATAATCATAATAATAATAATAATAATAATAATAATAATAATAATACTTAATCAAAACTATGAGAGTCTGGAGCACTGGCCAAAAAGAAGGATAGAGGAAGTCTGGGTCAGCCACCCCAGGGGCTGTACGAACGGTTCAACAGGTCATTTATTGGAGAAGTTTTTACAAAACCCCCTGTAATACCCAACCATCCGAAGAAAGCAATGCAGATCTCGTCTGGAACCAGAAACAGGGAATGCCAGGATCCCATTCACCTTGGACTGGACCGGACGCACTTCACCGCTGACCGCCTTTCCGTTGCCGCTTGACCAAAATGAAATTTTTCTAGGTTAAGTGTCTTTACTTTGCTCAACTTCCCACACCTTCCTTATCTGCTAGATGTGAATTGTCAAGAATCCAGACATTAAAAAATATTAAACAGCCTTTGAAATTTAACGGGCTCATTGTAAATCAAAAAAGCCATCACGGTATATTGCAAAGAATGATCAGGTGTTATAATGGCTGAAATGGAAATGTCCTTAGCACCATCTGTTAACAGAACTTGTCCAGGAACCTTTTAGCAAATAAAGTTTAGTGACATACGAGACACTGCCAACACCGTCAACACAATCCTTCATCCTGGGCAAAGGATAACAGTCAGGTTTTGTCACGTTGTTCACTTTTTGAAAATCAAAACTGATCAGATTTATCCGACTTGTTAACCAACATGAAGGGAGAACTCCACAAGCTCGGACTGGGCTCAGCAATCCCGTGCCTGAGGATGTACTGAACCTCCTTTCTAAAGCGACAACGCTTATCAGGATTAACACGATATGCATGTTGTTTAATCCGTGGCAAGTCAAATACATCAATATCATGTTGTAAGATGGTTGTGCATCATCATGAGAGAACATCGGCTTTTCCAATCTTTGTGATCGCTCAAAGCGCTTTACAACACATGTCAGCATTCATCCATTCACACACACTCATACAGAGTCAGAGCCTATCATCCAAGGTGCACATCAGCTCGTCAGTAGTGATAACCATTCACACGCACTCACACGCTGTTGGCCATCGGGAGCAATTTGGGGTTCGGTATCTTGCCCAAGGACAGTTCACCATGCTGACTGCAGGCTTGGGATTGAACCACCTTTCGACCACTGGACGACCACTCTACCTCCTGAGCCACAGCCGCCCCAATGTCTGCATGTTGTTCATCAGGCAAGTGAGATTCAAGATTAGTTAACATTTCTGAGTTCTGTAACCTCCCTAGACGGAACAGCAACATCCTCCTCCCCCTCCACAGTGGTCAGCGCCACAGAGGTTACAATAGGTCTGACACTTTAAGCACTGGACAGCTCCACAGAGGCAATGAGGGCAGCTGCAGGACCAGATGCCACACACCCAACATGGTGCAGCCAGGCCGAGCCTTGGGCTCGTAGTCCGGTTTCAAGTTGTCAATGTGACACAACCTGCTCCCACGATTCTGGTCAGGAGTAGAAAATAGATCATTTTGCAACTGTTTTCTTTTGGAACAAATACAGGCCACTAAAGTGAGCTTGCAAACTGGAACCAGTTATTGGTAACAGGATCAGCACATTGTCACCTAGGGCACAAACTCTGCCCCATCTACCAGCCCTTCATCTTCTTTGAGCAACACTCAGATTATATTTCGTTAACTCACAAGCACGGAGCAGCTTGAAATGAAACTACTTTACAGTTCATTTAGCTGACGCTTTTTTCCAAAGCGACTTACAATAAGTGCAAGCAATCATGAGGATACAACTCCGAACAGCAATAATCTTGCAAGTACATTAGCTTCAAAAAGGTGAACAGAATTATATTTTATTATTTTTTTCCTCTTCATTCGCTGAGGTACAGTTGAAACAGGTGAGTTTTCAGTCTGTGGCGGAAGGTGTGAAGACTGTCAGTTGACCAGACATCAATGGGGAGCCAGGATAGCAAACAGGCAAGTTTTGTTCTAGGTGAATCTGAGTCCCACTCGCAGTGAGGGAGTAGCGAGCCGATTGGCTGATGCAGGGTTAGGATGTAGGCCAAAAACTACATACAAAGTCCAGCAAATTCTGGGTCTCAGCTTTACCCAGCCATGAGTACAGTACACCTGTGACATGAAGTTTGACCCTTGGACAGGTTTGGATGACCTTTGGCAACCCAAACAAACAGAGAACTTGACCAGAGCTTTAACCACAATCAGAGCAGTTATTTTCCATAGTGGTATAGCTTCAGGGAAACGTGTTGTTGCACACAGAAACGTATTACCGGACTTACTACGTGGGAGTGGACCAACGCAGTCAACAATTACCCATACAAAAGGCTCACCTACAGCCGGGATCGGAGTCAATGATGCACCGTCTTACATGGCATTCCAGCAACCTGACACACATGACATGACTTACAATACTGCACCACATCTTTCAGACAAGGCCAGACAAAATGGCGCAACATCCAAACTTATTTACACCAAGATGGCGAGCAAGCTGATGATATTGAGCCAAACTCAGGATGTAACGGTAGTATTTTACCAGGGCCAAAACCTGTTTTATCATCAATTGACGCGTAAAGTGGTGTCCATTTACGCATGAGCACCCGTGTTTAACAAAGTACCTCCAAGGCACAGACATACGTTTTCCTTTTGCCAACACAGCACTTTCAAAAAACAATGACAAGTCAGAATCAGTTTTCTGCTCACACACCAGCTGCCAAATCACAGGACCAAGGTTTTACTTCGCCACCCTCTACCCCAGCACATGATTGGTCATGAGATGAAGGTGGATCAACACCAGATAAGCCTAACTCCTCAGTAGCAATGAAGCCAATGACAAACCAATATCATCTTTACTCACAACTTGATGCTTTGACATTGCGCGGGTCACTGCACAAGCAAAAAATAGACCAGGATATTTACGAAACAATTTATCCAAAGACAAGACAGGTTTGACCAGCACTTTATCCCCAGCCAAATAATTTCCCAAAATGAGGTCCACACCCTCAATAGGCAAACATGGGCTTAACCCCCACAACCACCGAACCCGTGCACAGATCTGACTCATGGCAAACCGTATGCATAGGCCAACCTAGGTACCGAATCCCAAAATCTTGCATAAGGACAGCAGAATCCACTGCAGAGTCCTTTAAAGATGGCAACACATCACTCAATATGAAATATTGTGACGTCGTTGTATGCCTCAAAATAGTTAGTGTCACCCTCCCCAGTTAAGGATACAAACAACCTCTATAAGAAATGGAACAAAAACGTCAAACTCAGACTCAGTAGACACAGGAGCTAATTCTGATACAGGAAGAGACGTCTTGACAAAAACAACAGACTTTACAGGCTTCCTCTCCTTGCGCAAAGCATGGCAATTAGCAACAATATGTACAATAAAAGTACACTGGACTCTCCGTAGTCCCCCGATCCTCCCCAGTAGGCTTCACTTCTGTACCACCGGACAAACTGGCTTCAAATGGCAAAACAGATGAATATGAACCGTCATTGAACCTGTTGTCACCGAACCTGGCTGGCTCACAAGACATCTCACCAAACACAGACTTATGAGAAAGTACATATCCAGCAAGAATTGCAGCTTTCTGCTTGTTTAAATAAAACCTAAATGTTCTCTCGGCCATTACACATTGTTTTAAATGTGTTTTTGTGAAGGAAGTGCCATCTCTTGGTGACACATTGCATTTGAATGAATGAGCCTGTTTACATTGGATTCTAGACACACCCTGTCAGAAAACAAGAGGAGGGGAGACACCAAGTAAATGGAAGTTGTCAAAATGCCACTATTAGAATACTAATGAATAAATTTAACTTTTTATGTTTTGCATACCTTTAAGTGAAGTGATTTCCGAGTTAAGTGTTCCATACATATTAATCTGTTTTTTTCTGTAATCATAGGACTTGCAGCCTATTCAATATTTGTTTCTGCCTCACTATAAGCCTCCCCAGAGAGCCTGCTAGTATTTATATGCTGGACACACAGTCATTTTGTTTTCAATAGTGCTGCCAGACATTCCCTTAAACAGCAGCTGAACATGCTTAACTATGCTGGCCTGTTTTCATGGCTTGTATTCATGCCTCGTACACACCAACCTACTGCACTAACTTCTCTTTTAAAAACTAAAGGAGACTGCGAGAAGGTGAGTTCGGTATGATAAAAAAAACACATGACCCTATGTGGGTCCTGAATCCAAATCTGCTTTTAAGTGTCAGTCTGAGATACGTGCAGTAATGACTGTCAATGAGCTACATTTATAGAAAGAAAAATTAGTTCTTAACATGAGGATGAGACAACCATTTCTTAGTCTACAGGGAAATTAATTTTCATTACAGTGAATGTGGCTGATTGCTCTTTAATTGCTTTGTCATTCCCAACTCAGTAAAGGTCACTGGTGGGACTGCAAAATGTCATTATGTTTAATGTCGGGTGAAAGTGGATAGAGAGAGAGCTGCATTAGATGGAATCCTTAAAGGGATATAAACATACCGCACTGATGCAAATATATGATGATATACTGTATATTTAATGAAAAATGCAAACAAAAGACACAGTCAGTATGCAGGTATAGAGAGGACGGCCTGATGGTGACACTAGAGGAAAACATGATATGATGACATGATAAGTGCATTCACAAACAGATCATAGTTCACACTGATCTAAATGAATCATCACTATAAAATTGTCAGTGTCACAGACCCAATTAACTTTTTACTTTGGAGCACCTGTCACTGGTGACTGAAAGTACAATTATGTGGGGGTGGTCTAATGGTCTAGTGGTTAGGCTTCAAAATAGAACACTGGAAGGTTATGGATTCAATCATTGTGCCCCTAAGCAAGGCACTTAGCCCCAAGTTGCTACAGTGTCTGCTAAATGACATAATGTAAAACTGAGCAAGGGAAACATTAGTTAAAGTACAGAAATGAAGACTACGGAGAAGCTCACCGTGCTTCACTGTCTCTCCCTTCTCTCCATATGCCTCTCCGTCAGCCACTATCAGTGTCATTCCTTCTTCAAACAGCATAGTATTGGAGCAGCAGCAGTGTGTGTGTGTGTGTGTGTGTGTGTGTGTGTGTGTGTGTGTGTGTGTGTGTGTGTGTGTGTGCAGTGAGGAGGGCCTATTGATAGGCGGAGCTGCAGCCGCTCTAAGACCTCCATGCTACACACTAATCAAACTGCATCATGTATGAGCTGCTCTATAGACCGAGAGAGACGGAGAACATGTGCAGCTATGGGTCGGAGAGCGAAAAAGAAATGTAAGATAGTGAAGAACAGAATAAACTAAAGGTAGACAGGAAGAGAAATCATCATTCAGAGAAATAGAACATGAAAATATTAACTAGGGAAAATGAGAAGGTGACAATTAAAATAAAAGTTTATAGTTCGGCAATTTGACGTTTTTACTAATAAAGACCAAACCATTCAAATAAGCAAAGGGTTTATTGATGCAAGGTAAGGATGGAGAACTGAATAAGGTGTTTAGGGTTGGGATGAAAAAGGTACGATCCCGGGGTGATGACAGAGGGTTAAATGGGGATCAATGATATGCCGGCGCAATTCCCATGAGACTGTGCACAGCCTGTGGAACAAAGGATGTGACAATGGCCACTGTGCAGTGCACTCGTCAACATCATTATAGAGATGACTTTACCGGTGGCAGAAGCCATTAGAGAGGGTACCATGTAAGGCTGCAAAAACAAATATTTGCTCTCACATCTCATGGGATGAAGGTGCTGGAGAGGCCGGTCTTGGTCCACCTTAGACCGCAGGTAAAATCATCACTGTACCCCTGTAGTTTGCCTACCAGCTTCACCTGGGAGTGGACAATGCAATCATCTACCTGCTGCAGGGAGCTCACCTGTAGCTCGGTGGAACAGGTTGCACTGTGAGAATCATAATCTTTGAATTTTCCAGTGCATTCAACACCATCCTGCCACAGCCACTGAGGGAGAAGCTGCAAGCGATGAGATTAGACACGTCCACATCTCCTGGATTACCGACAGACAGACCGCAGCTTGTTTGGCTGGGCAGTGTTCTGTCTAAAATGGTGGGTGGTAGTGCTGGAGCTCCACAGGGGACTGTGCTGTCTCCTTTTCATCTTGTACACCCCAGACTTACAGTACAACTCCGGGTCAGGACACTTGCAGAATTTTCCTGACAACTCTGCAGTGGTTTGGTGTATAAGTGATGGACAGGAAATTATTTACTTCTAAAGACCAGGGAGCGGGTGATCGACTTCAGAAGGAAGAGGACAGCTTCACAGTCCCTGTGTATTCAGAGAGAGGATGTTGATGTGGTGGAGGATTAGAGATACCTGGCCAATACCAAGACCAATACTGATGTATATTAGAAGGGGATGAGCAGACTATTTCCTGAGGAAGCTGAGATCCTTTAACGTGTGCAGCAAGATGTTGGAAATCTTCTATCAGCCTGCTGTGGCCAGTGAACTGGACTTCGCTGTTTGCATTGGAGCCGGTGACAACAACATACCTAATGTCAGGCCTGTGACAAAGTTATCCATTAGGGGTAATGCTGACCACCCTGTCCACAGCTACTGGACAGACAGTGGAGATCTTTCTCTGACAGACTGATTCAGCTGCGCTGTCACATTGACTGAAACAGAAAATCTTTCCTACCAAAAGCATTAACCCTCTTCAACATCTCACATCTGAAAAATCCCAGTTTTGTAGTTTCTCTTTTTTTTTAAGCAAGACTCCACTCTGTTTTGCTCCTTCAATAACCCTGCACAATGTTCACATTTTAAACTCACAATCTACTTCATTGCATTTAAATTGAAATATATTTGTTAAAATTAATGATAAAACTGCAAATACGTGGCACACTTGTCTAATGTATATAGTATGTCTATCCCAGGGGTGCCCAAAAGGTCGATGGCGGGTGTGGTGCGAGTAGATCGCGCATCGTTAAACAAATCTTTTTTTAAAGTTTAAAAAAAGTAAAAAAATATTTTTTGGATGATAGCTTATCATCTATCCCCCCTTTGGCAGGTGCCACTTGATTGACCTTTACAGGGCGGCCAGTCTGCTACGTTCAAAGATCCACTCTAATACATGGGTCACCCAGTCTAAAAAAACGCACAAGCAGCAAAACTACAACGAGCTAATTTATATCTTCTAAAGAAGGGATATACAAAATGAGTGGTGGAGCTGGACCAAGTAAGAAGCCAAAAATGTACCACTTCCATGTGGAATGGGAGGAGGACTTTTTTTTCACCATGTCATATTCGAAGTGTGTTTGTCTGATCTGTCAAGCTAGCATTGCTATTCCAAAAAAGGGAAATGAGGAGAGGCACTTTCGAACTGTTCATAAAAACTACGACACTAACTTCCCATCATTAAGCATAAGAAGTCCTTCCAGGATGGAAAGATGATAAAAGAGGCCTTCGTTGAGGCAGCTGACTCGTTATTTCGGGACTTTAAAAACAAACCAGAAATATTATCCTCAATCCAAGCTCTTCAGCTATCAAGAAGTACAGTTACACGGTGTTGTGAAGTAATGACCGACGATGTGACACAGCAACTGTGGAAGGACATTGCGGACTGCGAGTGTTTCTCATTGCAATTTGACGAGTCTACGGTCATAAGTGATACAGCCCAATTGTGCATTTTTATTCGGATGGTGTTTACAGATATGACTGCAAAAGAGGAGCTGTTAACACTACTACCCATGAAAGAACACAAGTGGGGAGAGGACATTTTTCAGTTTTTCAAAAACTTTTTTTGTTAATCACCACCGACGGTGCGCCCGCAATGGTGGGCCACTTGAATGGATTTATTACGAAGTGCAGGGAGGACGATGCTTTCCCTGCACTTCCTTAATTACCACTGCATAATACACCATGAAAGAGAAAATGGGTGTGGCAACAAAAATCGTCTGCTCTATTCGAGCGAGATCCCTTCAAAGACGGAGGAGGCTGACTGCAACTATTCTGACCTCTTGCTACACACTGACGTGAGATGGCTTAGTAGGGGAAAATTCCTGCAGAGAGCTCTGTCCGGAGGTAAGGGAGTTTCTGCTTGTCAATAAAAATGCAGAATACAAGCAACTTAATAACGATCAGTGGCTGCTGGACTTGGCATTGATCTGATCAACATGTTGAATGAGCTTAATTTAAAGCTGCAAGGAAAAGATAAAACCGTGGTCAACATGATCAGCTCAGTTAATGCTTTTAAACGAAAAATGCAACTTCTGTCCTCAAAGCAGCAGCTCCATGATTTGGGGAACTTTCAAAACCTGGCTTCAGAGCTGGAGACCCAAGTGAAGGCGTGGGAGCAACCTGACAGCACGCACTACACAGAGCAGATTCAAAATTGTCTGTCAGAATTTAACAAATGGTTTCAAGACTTTGCTCTACTCGAGCCAATTGCTACATTTATGTGCTACCCATTTAGGTAAGATATTGAAGTGGATTCACTCGCATCAACAATGGCCACACTGTTCCACCTGAACTCATCTGCAGTGGAGGATGAGATGCTGACTGGTTGACATTCAGCTGAAGTCCAGGGCTCATGGACAGTTTTGGAACTTAATCACAGAAGAGAAGTACCCAAACATGAGAAAATGTGCTCCCTCCTTCACTGTATTATTTGGCTCCACTTATTTACGCGAGTCAGCCTTTTCCCACATGAAGATGATCAAGTCCAAGCACCGAGCCACCACGACTGATGATCATCTGGAAGCCTGCTGGAGGCTGGCTACCTGTAGTTACTGTTACTATGCAAACCTGGCTGACTCTATTCAGTGCAAGTCATCAGCGTAAGGTAGTGACCAGGAATGTATTGAATTGCAGTGTGCCATTAGGGTTCATGCAGTGTAGCAAGGTACGCCAACATATATTGTATATTTAAAGTATACACGCACACATTTTTTAATACAGGTAGATCACCTTGACCTGGTCATTGTAAAAGTAGCTCACAAGCCGAAAAGGTGTGGGCACCCCTGGTCTATCCTATGTTATATTTTAGTTGTAGTAGTGTGGTATATTATAATGTATAGTATAGTGTAAATGTATTTATTTTTATTTTATATTCTGTATTTTATAGATACTTTTTCTAGTGTTAATATGTATATAACAACCTGCTGCTGCTGTAACACAATAATTTCCCAATTTGAGATCAATAAAGTACATCTATCCATCTATATGTATCTAAAAGTACCAGTATTATCAACAAAATGTATGTACAATGTATCACACGGTTGTGGAGTGTAGGCCTAAGTATAGGGGGATGAATGCGTTCACCTCTGGAACAGGCACAGAATCCAGCCCTCCAGACTGCTTCATTCACTACGTCACAGGTGTTTTGCATTTCGTAGTTAATACAAACTTCTTAAAAGATAAACACACCTCTCAATTACTGTATAGATATAATTCCATGTTTTGTTCATATCCCCATCCATTTATTTTTCTATGAAATCTATGTCCGGATGGGCCAGTTAATTTACGACACAATGGTCCATCAACCAACTGTATTTTCCTTTTTGGTTTATCCTTAACATGGCAGGAAGCATCACACGTGTTCATTGCAGTGAAGGTAATAGCTTGGCTGTAAATGGGACAGTACCTTCACAGAAAGCCCACAGACTTAACAGGATTATTAACCAAAGTCTGAGCGCTTAAAGGAGGGACAGTGGAACTGCAGTCTGCATTATCATCAATACACCTGCAACTATTATTATTATTATTATTATTATTATCATCGCTTAATCAGCTGATGCTTCTGATTTTGTCAAAGTGACGTCTTCAATTTACTTGTTTCTAATGGGAGCATCATTTCAATTACTACCACATATATTAGAAGCAGCTAGTCCTGCAGCTAGGACCAGCAAACGTTTAGCATTTTGCTTGAAAAATAAGATTGCCCGATTGTTAAAAGAGTGGCCAGGTCATTTTTCTGGCTTCACTGGCTAATACCTGGACTGCTTTTAATATTTCAAATCAGGATTTTTTTCAGTTAGTATAAAAAGGGTCCATTGTTGACCACATTGTTAATTGCTGTTTGATATATTATTGAAAATAACTTAACTTGTTGGGATCATTGCAGCCAGTGCAATTCCTTGTTTTAATTTGTTTTAACCCAGAATAGGTTATATCTTTTAATGAGAGCTTCTATCCAACTTAGTGGGTAATGATACAACTTTGTGTTGATTTATAAAAATTATTGAATGGAGATAAGTGTGGCAGATTTGGGAGATAGAGTGGTCGGAAGGTTGGTGGTTCGATCCTCGGCCCCTACAGGCAGCATTTCGAAGTGTCCTTGGGCAAGATACTGAACCCCAAATTGCTCCCGATGGCCAACAAAGTGTGTGTGAATGTTTATCACTGCTGATGTGCACCTTGTATGGAGCCTCTGACTGTATGAATGTGTGTGAATGGGTGAATGACATGTGTTGAGTGATTGGAAAAAGCACTAAATAAAAGCAGTCCATTTACCATTTAGATGGGAGTGTCTCAGCTGGAGGTCAGACAGCTGGACAGAATCAGGTAATCTGTCACATAATATAAGGTGGTGGTCACCTAGTTCTGGTATCTTGCTACTATTTGAACACTGCACTGCAGTGTTTATTAGGAAACATTATGAGGTCCAAATTAAATCATGGTTTTATAAACCTGCACCAAGCAAGTAAAACTGTGAAGGGTAAACTGCACAAAGGAAAGACCAAACAGGCAGCTTTGCCCCACACCTCAAACTGACAGGAACACGGTCACACGTGAGGATTTTATGCCAACTTGAAGAAAATTGCAGTCAGCACTGGACTTCAGTCTCAAAGAAGTCAGTTAGTCGTGTTGCTCCCTGCTGGACTGAGCTTGGCATAAAGAGGTGTTCAGGTTGTGTAGCAGTCACCCTCTTGTCCATATGACCCAGCCCTGTGGCCAGTACAGTGGGATGTTGGCAAAGGGCCTCAAAAAAGTGAAGTTTTGCACGTCCCTCTTATATTCTTTGAAAATAAAGGATACAGACTAGTCAATTGTTCCAGTAAAACTAATAATATATATTTTTTTCAATTACATCAAGACACACCGGGAATATCATTTCAGCTCATATATGATGTTTCAAGGTTATATTTTCACTCTAGGAGGCATCTCCGTATTGAAAGTCTTTTAAGTAATAATAGATTCTATAAAAGCAAATCAAATGATATATGATTAAGACACTGTATATTTTCCATAAAGTTTTGACAACAAGAATGTCCAAACCATTGTCTCATAGAATACTTAATCACTTCACAAAAAAAACATAGCTATTACCTTAATACTTGCTTTTAATAATATTAATATAAATAATTAGGAAAGCGACTTTCAAAAACAAAGATTGTTGAGCACGTAAACAGACAAAAAAAAGAGCTGAAAGTCAGATTGAGGCAAAATCGGCACTCAGACAGCTTCTGGAAATGTTTTTAAAGCCAAAACAAAACAAATCAGGATATGACAGGATAATTCTGTTTTTTTCTTATACCTGCTTCCTCAGACAGAGTCATCATCAGTGGTGAGGAGAGGAAAACATTTCAGTGTACAGATACAGAGAAAGCTGCTGGGCCTGATGAGTGCAGTGCTTTTCTTTTGAAAAACTTTGCAACTGAGCTGGCTCCAGTGTGGCAACCAATCTTTCAGGCTGTGACATAGACACACATACTGTCCCTCTGTCATGCACATAAAACTATTGACCAAAAATGTCCAAAAGAAGGTACTGAATAAGAAATTGTGGGTTTTCCACGAACCAGTTTTGGACCAGGGCTGTACGATATAAGCCGACATTGTCACACTACAACATATCTGTGCTGCTCTGCGTCATCCATATGGTGCGCCGGTATCAAAATGTCTGTCCAAAATGTGAACATATGGGCTGTCTTGTATGGACTAAGATTGGCATGATGTGGCTTTGAATGTCTCGGCGTCTAATTGCATTATTTGCCAAAACCAAGTTTGCTGCTTCCTGTGCCTCATTGAACATTCCAGCCCTTTCACCATTATGTATTTTCTCTCTGTCGTTTAGAAAAAACTAAAATATAGTAATTGTAGCCTAGAGAAGTTTATTTTCCACATTAAATTGTGCAGGATTCTTGTTCAGTTATATAGCATATGGCATGGCAGCAATTCATGAATGGCTCTCTGGATTCTGTCCGGCCTCTCTCATGGTGGATAACATGGTCAACTAACGTTGCTCGGATTTCATCAGAAAGTTCTCCTCTTCTTCGTCTTTGTCCTCCCCCTCCAGCTCTACCCTCACCTCTCACTCTTCCTCCCTCTCACCCTCCCTCTACCTCTGCCTCTCACTTCTATGTTGGCTTTCATTGTTGTTGTAAAAAGGTAGGTCCAACCCCCTCTGGTCTTTTTATACAGCTTACATCCTGACAATCAAGCAATTTGGTGTTTGGCCAGGTGGCACGTGTATTGGCCGATTGGTCCATTTGTGTGGCATATTTTCAGTAATATTATACTATACATTTGTTTTTGAGCAATATAGTGTTTCTGCACACATCCCTCATTTGAATAAAGGGAAATACTGTAAACTCCACTAAAAGTACTGTACTTCTATGTATGTATGTTTTATGTTTTGTGAAATGTTGGTCTCCATGGCTGGAGTTGGCCAGGGTGCTATCTGTTCCACTACTTTATATTCAAAACAGGCTCGTGGAAAGGTGGGAACACAGAGCTGGACAGGGACAGAAAGGCAGGTTCCATAAAAAAGCAGAAGCACACTTGATTGATTCCATTTCAAAGGTTTGAGGTTTCTGCCCTGACCGTTTATCCTGTCAAAACGGTGATGTCATATCATGTTCTTATTCAATTTGAAGCGACCCCATCCTGTCCTTGTAATGTTGGTGCTGATGTATTAATCTGTCACCTTAAACTGCAATTGGTGAGCGATTGCCTGTTGTTCTTGCTACTCTCACTGCAGAGACCAGTTCAGGTACTGTATGGGTTATTACCCACCGTGGCAAATGGGGATAAATTAATTAAAACGTGCAGCTCTTTCAGACTTTCCAAAGGTAACCGGACCAAATTGATTGAATTGTGATAGTGAACAAGTCATTTTGCGTGGGTTATCCACCGTTTTACAGCCGCAACAGTAGCAACGGTGCTGTCTACAGCGTAGCATAGGAGGTAAGCACAAGTTAGTGAGCCAGTACATTGTTTTTTCCTAGCAAAAATGGGCTACAACTTCATTTTGTTGTTCAACCCTCTTTTGCACAATGGCAATAAATGATCCTTGTTTACTTGAATAAGCACAATGCTAATGGTCCTGTAATTGTTGATAACCTGAGGGTCAGCTGTTTTAGACATGGGCGATACAACAGCGGCTTCCATGTATTTAGAAAAAAGCCTTTCACGCTACATGGTGTGTATGAATGATGGACGGTAAATACCAGAGACATCGGTTTATAAATCCCCATGTCTATATGGGAAAATGAACCATACAATAGTGTTATTCTTGTGTATCCTTTAAACATCTGGCCCCTGCTTGGCAGATATTTAGACTTTATTGACAGGCAAACAGTCCAATTGAACTCCTAGATGAAGCTTAATGTGGAGATTTGTGAAATGACCGCAATGCTGCTGTATGTTGCCGCAGAAAAGGTGATAAGAAATAAATACAAATACAAACATCATTGTAATCCACCTCAACTCGACCAAATCAATCACATAGAAAAGCAGTTCTTTTTGCTATTCTTCAAACTGAACAGAGGGCATTGTGGACTATAAACCCCCATCACCACCACTGCCAACACACACACACACACACACACACACACACACACACACACACACACACACACACACACACACACACACACACACACAGGCCTTGCTCACTCGAGGCCATGTCGGTATGCTGAGTATGTTTCTCATTTGAAAAATAACCCCAACGCCGGCACTATAATAAAAGATAATTGGTTGAGGGGGTTGGTGTGGGTTTGTGGAACAGGAGAGCACAAACCAATGCATTGTATTTGTAATTGCTCAATGTGCAGCCACAGAATAATGAGACTTTTCCAATATTAAACACCCTTGGCAGCCGAGGACAATAATAATAACAGCAGAACAGTGGGCTATAATAGCAGCGTGAATTAAAGATGGCAACTGACGGTTAAATGCTTTTTAGGGGAGAGAGAGAGTGGGAGAAGAGGGATACAATGCACACCTGAAAACTCTCAGCTTTTTGTTTACCTTATGTCACTTTATGATTACAGCTCGCTGAGTTTAACATTAGTGAAGCTTTGTGTAAACACATTAGAAAAGCTGAGACACTTCACTGATGCCACAGACGTGGTCGTAGCAGCAGAAATTAACACAAATAGAGCAAACTAAGAGTTTACAAATACACATTTGACCATTACAAAGATGTTAAGTGTTCAGTAGAATGCAGCAATGGAAATAATTGGTAAAGGTCTATTTCAGAATTTTGTATGCTGCCTACTCAAATTGAAAAATAGAAATTGACAGTATGTATACATGTACAGTATATCTCAAAAGTGAGTACACCCTTTAGATTTTTGCAAATATTCTGTTATATCCTTTCAGGGGATAACATTATCGTACTGAAACTTTGATATAATTTAAAGTAGTCAGTGTGCTGCTTGAATAACAGTATAGATTTATTGTCCTTTGAAAATTACTCAGTACACAGCTGTTAATGTCTAAACAGCTGGCAACAAAAGTGAGTACACCCCATAGTGAACATGTCCTAATTGTGCCCAATGATGTTGTTTTCCCGCCCTGGTGTCATGTGACTCGTTAGTGTTACAAGGATTCAGGTGTAAATGATAAGCAGGGCTGTTAAATTTGGTGTTTTGGGCTCAATTCTCTCTGAATGCTGGACAACATGGCACCTCATGGCAAGGAACTCTCTGAGCGGCTGAAAAAAAGGATTATTGCGCTTCACAAAGATGGCCTTGGCTATAAGAAGATTGCCAACACCATGAAAATGAGTTGCAGCACAGTGGCTAAGATCATACAGCGGTTTTCCAGGACAGGTTCCACTCGGAACAGGCCTCTCCAGGGTCGACCAAAGAAGTTGAGTCCACGTGCTCAGCGTCATATCCAGAGGTTGGTTTCCAAAAATAGACGTGCGAGTGCTTCCAGCATTGCTGCAGAGGTTGCAGAAGTGGGATGTCAGCCTGTCAGTGCCCAGACCATACGCCGCACACTGCATCAAATCGGTTTGTATGGCCGTCGCCCCAGACAGAAGCCCCTTCTGAAACCGATGCATAAGAAAGCCCGCAAACAGTTTGCTGAAGACAATGAATCCAAGAACATGAGTTACTGGAACCATGTCCTGTGGTCTGATGAGACCAAAATAAACCTGTTTGGGTCAGATGGTGTCCGGCGTGTGTGGCGGCACCCTGGTGAGGAGTACCAAGACAAATGTGTTTTGCCTACAGTCAAGCATGGTGGTGGCAGCATCATGGTCTGGGGCTGCATGAGTGCTGCCGGCACTGGGGAGCTGCATTTCATTGAGGGACACATGAATTCCAATATATACTGTGACATCCTGCAGCAGAGCATGATCCCCTCTCTTCGGAAACTGGGCCGTAGGGCAGTTTTCCAACATGATAATGACCCTAAACACACCTCCAAGATGACAACGGCCTTGCTGAAGAAGCTGAAGGTTAAGGTGATGGACTGGCCAAGTATGTCTCCAGACCTAAACCCAATTGAGCACATGTGGGGCATCCTCAAGAGGAAGGTGGAGGAGTGCAAGGTGTCCAACATCCGTGCGCTCCGTGATGTCGTCGTGGAGGAGTGGAAGAAGATTCCAGAAGCAACTTGTGCAGCTCTGGTGAATTCCATGCCCAGGAGGGTTAAAGCAGTGCTAGATAACAATGGTGGTCACACAAAATATTGACACTTTGGGCACAATTTAGACATGTTCACTATGGGGTGTACTCACTTTTGTTGCCAGCTGTTTAGACATTAACAGCTGTGTACTGAGTAATTTTCAAAGGACAATAAATCTATACTGTTATTCAAGCAGCACACTGACTACTTTAAGTTATATCAAAGTTTCAGTAGGATAATGTTATCCCCTGAAAGGATATAACAGAATATTTGCAAAAATCTATAGGGTGTACTCACTTTTGAGATATACTGTATGCATATACTTGTAAAGAGGAAGGTGCTTAAAGCTGGGGTAGGCAATTTATTTTTGACGTCATTGTGCAAAAACTCCACAATAACTTTCATCATAATGTAATTCAACTGGGACCCTAATGTAGGCAGTTTTCTGGAAAAGGCAAAGAAACTGAAAATACAGCCCTAATCCTGTAGCTCTCCCCTCTCTGTCGTAAGCACCTCCCACCAGACGAGTATGGGCATGCACTGTATACGCTGTTCATACTGTAACTTGTATGAGTACTAGTCATTCAATTCTATGAGCATTACAGTCCTGCTAATTGTTTAGCCTTCTGCTAGCCATAGCAGTGAGCTAGCCACAGCCGTGAGCGTGGCTACACCTAAAGCTATTGTGCCTGTTACTCAGTTGTTGTTTTTTTCCAAAACAGTAGCGAAGAACACATTTTTGGAGTTGAGTTTGTATTTAAACACAATTATGACTGCTGTGTTAATCTGAGCACACAAGGCCAAACTGCCTCTATGTGACCGGTTGCTGACAGGCAATGTAGCATTGAAAATGCTATCTTTGAAAACAGAGTCTGGCGCTGTGATACTTGCTTCTTCACTTCCAGCTAAATTCAAGGAGAACAATGAGGGGCAAAACAGCATCACCAATCTCTTTCAACCAAAATACTCTCAGGTGTACAATAATGAGGGGAACACCGCTATACTATACATTAAGAGCACTAAAAAACAGTCTGAGAAACCAGGAGGCACACAAACACTGTGAAAGTATGAGACCTATCATAGAGAAATAAATCAAACTTATTGTCTGTACTCAGTCAAATAGAACATCACCACCCATTTCATGTAAGTGTGGTCCATGTGTGTGTGTTTGTCTTTGTGTCTGCTGTGTGCTAGAACATCAGGGAATGCAAGAGCCAGGCAGTATCTGTTGCATCACCTGCATAACATGTCACGAACCACGGAACGAAAAAACATAGGATCCAAAATATACGACTCAAACAGCGACGTTCAAACAAAAAGATCTTTTAACCCACAATCCCATTAACACGAAACATACACTTGATTAACTTTACAAGGCGAACTGGCAAAATACAAGGGGAGACAGGACTATTTATACATGAGGTAAGGGGACACAGGTGACAACGATCACAGGGGCAGACGATCACAGAAGTGGGAAAACACACAAAGGCAGGAAGTTAAGTGACCTGGAACGAGAGGGAAAGGTGAGTTTCAAAACAAAACAGGAAGTGCAAGATGACACTAGACAAGAGTGACTGTAACTTAACATAACGTTACCTGAGAGATATTAAACATTGAACATGAACTAAACTATAACATAAATACATGACATAACATTAAATAATCTGACGGGACATGACAGAACAAGCTTTGAGATATAGAAATGGGGCTGAAGTAAAAGAACATCGAGGTTTTTCCATCTGACCCTTTGTTTTCACCAAACTCCCCCAAAATCGTATTCAATGTTTGCCAGCTATGGAGATAGGTTTGTCACAATATAATTTTGGTGATTAGATTTGACAATCCGTGTCTAAATGTGTCATTTGTAAATATACAATATCTTCCACAAACGCAAAAACAAGATTTGTAGACTCACAACAATATTTAGCAAATATAAAAAATGGATCTGCACATACACAAACTCCATAAAATAAAATATAAATCTGTAAATACGTTAAATAAATGAAACTGGCACAGACAAATGAGGGAGCATAGACTAAATACACAATGGAGGAAAGGTGATGAGGGACAGGCGAAACTGATCAGGGCAGGGCAGGTCATACAGGTGGGAAAAACACGAGGACAAGAAGTGAAGTTTCTGAAACAAGAGACAAGGGTGAGTATACCAAAATAAAACAGGAACAAAATAACTGAATACTGAAAACAAGGAAAGCACACAATTTAACCTCTTACAGTGTGGGGGAATTTACCCGAAAATACATAAAAACGACATACCCAAAGTAAATTAAAAGCTGCTCTTCAACCATTTGCACCATATGTATTCAAAAGATAACACTCTTATTCTCACAATCGGAACATAGCATCAAGCATTACCAAGTTCAGGTTCAAATTTCAGAACAAAAACACAACATATTAGACAGGTTTTTCTCCACCAGGCATCTCCAAGCTGAGCAATTTAGAGATATTATAATATTTATTAATAAAATATTATTTGTATTGCTCATAAATAACTTATATATATATTCTCTGTTAGTATTAATGACACAGAGTAAGTGAAGTATAAACACATATTGTTGTGTTTATTTATTTTTTTCTTCTGAACTGAATATAATAAATACAATTTTGAAAAAATAAATAAGATTTGTAAAAAAAAAAACATTGAATCTTCTAAACATCTAAATCTTCAACATTTCATTGGCTACACGATACACCAATCATCGGGAGAATCGGTTGCTATTGGCTCGGCCTGGCACTTCCTTATCAAGTTGATAGTCATTGGCTATTGAAGGCTGTTGATAAGGCATGGAAGCTCCAATTGGCTCAAATGAAGTGTCAATCGAACGCATAGATGCTGGTCTCCATTTTGGAATCAGACACACAGCGCTGCATGCGTCCACACGGTAAGAGGCTTTAGACAAGGGACAGGGACATGACAATAAGAAAGATCTATGCTCCTCCCCATGGGACGCCTGGTTACGTTTTAAAAATAGTGAAAACAGCCACATGCTGTTAATAACAGTGCTGTTAGTATCAGATAGTGATAAAACAGCACCGCCCCAGATCATAAGTAACCATTTAGGCAGAGAGTGGTACTGCAGCACGGGAGACAGTGAGAGAGTTTCAAATAAAAAATAATTAAAAGCGAGCGCCTGGTGGCCAGGTTTGCCACGGAGCCCGGTCGGGCACAGCCTGAAGAAGCTACGTGGTGCCTCCCATCCATCCGTCCTGTGGGCCGACTCACAGGAAGAACCGCTGGTGTCGTGTGCGCTGTCACACGGGTGGCAGTGATGGTCAGGGTCCTCGACGGACCAGACCCGGGCAGCAGAGGCTGGCTCTGGGGATGTGAAACGTCACCTCTCTGTGGGGGAAGGAGCCGGAACTAGTGCGGGAAGTGGAGCGCTACCAGTTGGATCTGGTGGGGCTTACCTCTACGCACATTCTTGGCTCTGGAACCATAATCCTGGATAGGGTTTGGACTCTATTCTTCTCCGGAGTTGCCCAGGGTGTGAGGCGTATTGTGATCGTATCATCTGATCTGAGGCCGCATGTTTTGGACACTCGGGTGAAGAGAGGGGCGGAGCTGTCAACTGATCACAATCTGGTGGTGAGTTGGATCAAGGGGTGGGGGAAGACTCTGGACAGACCTGGTAAGCCCAAACGGGTAGTGCGGGTGAACTGGGAACGTCTGGAGGAAGACCCTGTCCGGGAGATCTTCAACTCACACCTCCGGCAGAGCTTTTCAGACATCCCTGTGGAGGTTGGGGGCATTGAACCTGAGTGGGCGATGTTCAAAACCTCTATTGCTGAAGCTGCGGTGAGGAGCTGTCGTCTCAAGGTATTAGGTGCCTCAAGGGGCGGTAACCCTCGAACACCGTGGTGGACCCCGGTGGTCAGGGAAGCCGTTCGACTGAAGAAGGAGTCCTACCGGGTTATGTTATCCGTGAGGATTCTGGAAACAGTTGCAGGGTACCGACGGACTCGAAGGGCAGCAGCCTCTGCCATGGCAAAAGAGGCAAAAACTGGTAAAAAACACGGAGCATTTAAAAGAAGAGGTTGGAAAACCCCACAGAAAACCATGTATAAAATATTCTGCACATTTGTAACAACCACCCTTCTGTGTGGGAGAAATTCGGAGAAGCTATGGAGAAGGATTTTCGGTAGGCACCAAGGTGCTTCTGGAAAACCATCTGGCACCTCAGGAGGGGGAAACGGGGAACCATCCAAGCTGTATACAGCAAGGGTGGGACCCTGCTAACTTCGACTGAGAAGGTTATCGGGTGGTGGAAGGAGCACTTTGAGGAACTCCTGAATCTGACTAACACGCCCTCTATGGTAGAGGCAGAGCTGGAAGCTGATGGGGGACCATCGTCAATTTCCCTGTTGGAAGTCACTGAGGTAGACAAACAACTCCACAGTGGCAAAGTCGCAGGGGTTGATGAGATCCGTCCAGAAATGCTGAAGAATTTGGGTGTTGAGGGGCTGTCTTGGCTGACACGCCTCATCAACATTGTGTGGAAGTCTGGGACAGTGCCTAGGGGTTGGCAGACCGGGGTGGTGGTTCCCCTATTCAAAAAGGGGATCAGAGAGTGTGTACCAACTACAGGGGTATCACACTTCTCAGCCTCCCCGGTAAAGTCAACTCCAAGGTGCTGGAAAGGAGGGTTCGGCCGATAATCGAACCTCTGATTGAAAAGGAACAATGCGGATTCCGTCCTGGCCGTGGAACAACGGACAAACTCTTCACTCTCGCAAGGATCCTGGAGAGGGCCTGGGAGTACGCCCAACCGGTCTACATGTGTTTCGTGGATCTGGAAAAGGCGTATGATCGGGTCCCCCGGGTGATACTGTGGGAGGTGCTGCGGGAGTATGGGGTGAGGGGGTCACTTCTGAGGGCCATCCAATCCCTGTATGCCCAAAGGGAGAGTTGTGTCTAGATACTCGGCAGTAAGTCGTTCCCAGTGAATGTTGGCCTCCGCCAGGGCTGCGCTTTATCACCAATCCTGTTTGTAATTTTCATGGACAGGATATCGAGGCTTAGTCGTGGAGGAGAGGGGTTGCAGTTCGGTGGCCTGAGGATCTCATCGCTGCTGTTTGCAGATGATGTGGTCCTGATGGCGCCATCGGTGTGTGACCTTCAGCAGTAACTGGATCGGTTCACAGCCGAGTGTGAAGCGGTTGGGATGAGGATCAGCACCTCAAAATCTGAGGCCATGGCTCTCAGCAGGAAGCCGGTGGATTACTTACTCTGGGTAGGGAATGAGCCCTTACCCCAAGTGAAGGAGTTCAAGTACCTTGGGGTCTTGTTCGCGAGTGAGGGGACAGTAGTAATGACACAAAGTAAGTGAAGTACAAACAAATTTTTGTAATATTTTTGTATTTGTTTTGTATTCTGAATATAATAAATACAATTATGAAATAAATATTCATATTTGTAAATTAAAACCCATTCAACTGATATGTCTAAATATTCAGCGTTTCATTGGCTACACGATATGCGAGTCAACGGGAGACTCGGCTGCTGCTGGCTTCGTCTGTAAACAAAAGAAGAGGGCTGGCACCTCCTTATCAAGTTGACACTCATTGGCTCTTGATGGCTGTAGATAACGCATGGAAGCTCCTATTCGCTCAAATGAAGTGTCAATGGAAAGGTCAGAGTTTGGCATCCATCTTAGAAACAGCGCTAAATGCAGAGATATCCCATTTTTACCGTGTATGGTCACAAAATTGTACACATCGAACAACTGATTTCAAAGATTGCAACAGCTGTTCATGGACTTTTGACGATATGACGATGTTCATGTTGGATATATTTTTACCGAAAACGATCATTTGGATCGTTGGCAATGACACAGGAGTGTTCTTTTTGGATTATTACTGATGTGTAAGTGTACAGTGCAGCATGGTGGACTGTACACAACAAAGGGCAAGATACAACCTCTTTTGTATCAGAGTTCATCTCTGGCTACGCCTCCCATCAATCCCTTGACTTCCTTGCCCTCACTGAGACTTGGATCACACCTGACAACACTTCCACCCCTGCTGCTCTCTCCACAGCCTACTCCTTCTCCCACTCGCCCAGAACCACTGGACGAGGAGGTGGCACTGGTCTGCTGATCTTTCCCAAATGGAGTTTTTCTCTTTACCCACTTCACTCACTCATCTTTTGAATGTCATGGTGTCACTGTAATAAAGCCGGTTACCTTAAACATTGTTGTTCTCTACCGTTCTCCAGGTCCTTTGGGGGAGTTTTTGGAGGAATTGGACGTTCTCCTGTCCAACATCCCTGAAAATACTTCAAATCACGGACAAACAGACTAAAAAAAATGTCTACCTCTGGGCCGTCAGGCTGCTTAACCACCACACCTAATGCAATAACCATAACCATCTTCACACATATACACACTCTGATTGCACTTTTAAAAAGTATAAACTATTTGTATATCTATTTTTACAATTTTAACAATATTTTCAACTATCTATTCCCCGTATGATTGCTTATGTTGTCTGTCCTACTGCTGTGTTTTTAATGTTATGTATGTCTTTGTATTTTTTGCACACTGGGACAGAGTTGCACTCTGAATCTCGTACTTTTTGTATAATGACAATAAAAGGCTTTAACTTTAAATGGCCCTCCGCTCGTACTTCTTATTATCTCTCCTATCATCTTTTGCTCTCTCCCTGTCTCCTGTCCCCTCCTACTCACAAAGCTGGCAACCACCTCGACCTCATATTCACCAGAAACTGCTCGACCTCAAACCTCTCTGTAACCCCACTTCACATCTCTGATCACTTTTTCATATCCTACTCTCTCCCCCTCTCCCAAACCTATCTCCCCAAAACTGTACCCCTCCGCCGTAACCTCCGCTCCCTCTCTCCCTCATCTCTTGCTTCAGCTGTCCTCTCGGCCCTTCCTTCTCCTGACTCCTCACTCATGCTTGCCAACTCTGCCACAGACACTCTCCTCTCTACTCTGTCCTTCTCTCTGGACTCACTCTGTCCTCACACTCTGAAAATGGCTGAAATCAAAACACCCTCACGGCCTACTTACCTTTCAAACTCTTCTCTCCTCTTTCTCTTTTTCTTTTTCTATTTCAGAAGCGAAAAGCACTTTCTTCCAACAAAAAATTAAATCCTCTTTCTCCAATCCTAAAAAACATTTCTCTATCTTCTCCACCCTTCTCGACCCTCCCAGTCCCCCACCTCCTTCTTCCCTCCTACTGTCCCACTTTGTCAACTACTTTATAAAACAGATAGATGACATGCGCTCTTTATTTTCCAACTTGCCGACTAACATCATTTGTTCACCATCCACATCACTTCCCCCCACTCTTTCTTCTTTCTCCACTCTCTCATCGAATGAAGTTCTATCTCTCATTACCTCTGCCCGTCCCACCACCTGCCTTCTGGACCCTATCCCCTCTCACCTTCTCCAGTCTATTGCTCCTGACCTCCTTCCTTTTATCACCCATCTCATCAACACCTCCTTAACATCTGGTTGCTTTCCTAACAATCTTAAGGAGGCACGAGTGAACCCTCTCTTAAAGAAACCCTCACTCGATCCTTCTGAAGTCAACAACTACAGAGCTGTCTCTCTTCTTTCTTTTCTTTCCAAAACACTTGAGCATGCAGTCTTTAATTAACTCTTGTCTTACCTTCACCAGAACAACCTTCTTGATCCACATCAATCTGGTTTCAAGGCGGGCCACTCAACTGAGACTGCCCTCCTCGCTGTCACTGAGGAACTCCACGCTGATAGAGCAGCCTCCCTCTCATCTGTTGTCATCCTTCTGGACCTTTCTGCTGCGTTTGACACAGTGAACCACCAGATCCTCCTCCACACCCTCCAAGAACTGGGAGTCTCAGGCTCTGCTCGCATCCTACCTAAAGGATCGCACCTACAGGGTAACTTGGAGAGGGGCTCTGTCGGACCCCTGTCAACTCACCACCAGGGTACCTCAGGGCTCTGTCCTGGGGCCTCTCCTCTTTTCACTGTACACCAACTCAATTGGCTCTGTCATTCACGCTCACAGTTTCTCCTACCACAGCTATGCAGATGACACTCAACTGATTCTGTCTTTTCCCAGATCTGAAACCCAGGTGGAGGCACGGATCTCGGCTTGTCTGGCTGATATCTCTCGGTGGATGGCCGCACATCACTTGAAACGCAACCTTGACAAGACCAAGCTCCTTTTCCTTCCAGGTAAGGGCTCTCCCATCCAAGACCTTACCATTAACATCGGCACCTGTGTTGTTTCCCCGACTCTGACTGCAAGGAATCTGGGTGTGATGTTGGACAACCAACTGTCCTTTGGTCCCAACATCGCTGCAACAACCCGCTCCTGCAAATGCACTCTTTACAACATCAGCAGGATACGTTCTCTACTGACTCAGAAGGCAACGCAGGTTCTTGTTCAGGCTCTTGTCATCTCACGCCTTGACTACTGCAACTCCCTCCTCGCTGGATTGCCTGCATGTGCCATTCGACCTCTACAGCTCATCCAGAATGCAGCAGCCCGACTGGTCTTCAATCTACCCAAGTTCTCCCACACTACACCGCTTCTCCGCTCCCTTCACTGGCTACCAGTGGCGGCCCGAATCTGCTTCAAGACTCTGGTGCTGGCCTACCATGCTGTGAATGGATCAGCCCCTTCCTACATCCAGGCCATGGTTGAACCATACAGCCCAGCGCGTTCACTTCGCTCTGCGTTGACCAATCGGCTCGCCACTCCCTCACTACGAGTGGGACCCAGATTTCCCTCAAACAAAACCCACCTGTTTGCTATCCTGGGTCCAAAATGGTGGAACGACCTCCCCATTGATGTCAGGACAGCAGACAGTCTTCACACCTTCCGTCACAGACTGAAAATTCACCTGTTTCGACTGCACCTTGGCGAATGAAGAAAACAAAATAACTGTTCTTTGCACTTATATTGGTTTGTCTTATTTATAGCTAATAGTTGAATTTGTATTGTATTGTTTCTGTATGTTGAACTTCAAACTGGCTTATTTGAAGACAGTGTTCACTTATACGATTATACCCATTTGAAGCTATTGTAATTACAAGATTCTTGCTGTTCAGAGTTGTATCTCCATGATTGTTTGGACTTTGGACAAAAGCTTTAGCTAAATGAACTGTAATGTAAAAATGAACCGTGGGCCTGCTGGAGGGACGTCCACACGGTAAGAAGTTTAACCACTTAGTTGTGTATAATTTAATCAATATCATATTGAGGAATGAGTCTGGAAATATCTTTAGTACAATTGTACTAAGTCTAACGTCTCAATTCTTCAGTGTAACAATAGTGTGACAATATTAAGATTGGTTTTCTTTTGAAAAGAGTCTTGTGGGTTCAATTTTCACATTTGTGCAGAGGGTTTAACTTTAATTACTTGGGTACAGCCTCCTCTTTTACAGTAATCTAATTTTAGTAGGAAAATAGCCATTATTTCAGTTCAGTAACGACTTGAATCAACTGTAAAGTCTTAATCCTCCAGCAAGTGAAGGACACTAGAAGATGCTTGTGACTGACATCAAATCTATCCAATTTATTTTCAATCTTGATTGAAGATATGCTTCATCACCGGCGCATAATGTATTTTAGACTGTGGATGGGCATCTCATACACACTCTGGAGACCACCCCAGATGATGCCCCCCATCACCAGGGGCTTTATTGTGGCAGCCCATCCAAGTCCAGCAGCAAACTTTATCTGTATATGTAAATGTTTTTATATTCTAAATTAAATCCTTTTTTTAAATGAATAATTCATATGTACTAAATAAATTCTTCTTGAACCTTGAAATCAATCCAATCATCAAGTTTTAATCATTTTCATTTTCAGTTCATGTTAATAAAATACACAATATATTTATCATTATATATATTATTTTTTTTAATTCATTTACATTTAATTTGCCAACAAGAGAAGAGGCTGTCCATCCTCTCCCTGCTCTCCTATCTTCTGCCTCCTTATCCATAAAACAAAACAAAATGTTAGAGCAGGTTTAGCTGTACACCACTAAACAAAAGCAGATTAAGTTGCAAAATATTATAAATAAAATATGTATAATCAATCTGAACGATTGCACTGGACTTTAAGTGATATTCAACTGTCAGAAAACCAAGCAGGTAATATGATGTATAAATTATCTATACAATCTATGTAAAATATAAATCTAATCTAAATATAAAAAAGACAGGAAGTAAAACTAGACATGACATAAAGGGGAGTGAATCTTTCAACATAAAACAGGAAGCAGAAAAAAAACAGGATCATGAAAAGTACAGCAGCTCCAAGCAACTAGCTTAGCTAACATTGCGGCTAACGTCCCTTAACTTAAAATAGCAGGCGCAGCCACGATTCATGATCCTGACGTAAACTTTATCAGTGGGAACCTGCCACGAGAGACACAGAAACTCCGGGGATGATGCCCCGAATGCTGAGTTAGTAACATACATTTACATAAATGCATACAGGGAGAGGAGGGGAGAGGGAAGGGAGGAGAGAGGAAGAGAAGGAAGAGAGCAGGGAGGTGTCCCCCGGCAGTCTAAGCCTATAGCTTCATAACCAGGGGCTGATCCAAGGCAAACCTGAGCCCTAACTATAAGCTTTATCAAAAAGGAAAGTCTTTAGTCTGCTCTTAAATGTGGAGAGGGTGTCTGCCTCCCGAACACAAACTGGAAGCTGGTTCCACTGGAGAGGAGCTTGATGGCTGAAGGCTCTGGCTCCCATTGTGCCATTAGATATTCTAGGAACTACAAGTAACCCTGCATTCTGGGAGCGCAATGCTCTAGTTGGTTTATAAGGTACTATGAGATCTTTAAGATATGCTATTCTGTATTTCACCGGGAGCCACTGCAGAGCAGCTAATACAGGAGTAATATGATCCCGTTTCCTAGTCCTTGTCAATACACGTGCCGCTGCATTTTGGATCAACTGAAGAGTCTTAAGGGACTTTTTGGGACAACCTGATAACAATGAGTTGCAGTAATCCAGCCTTGAAGAAACACATGCATGGACTAGCTTTTCTGCATCATTTTGAGACAGCATGCGTCTTATTTTTGCAATGTTACGTAGATGAAAGAAGGCAGTCCTTGAGATTTGAGTTAAAAGACAGATCCTAAGATAACGCCAAGATTCCTTACAGTGGTGCTGGAGGCCAAATTAATGCCGTACAGAGCTTCTATGTCAATAGAAAATGCATTTCGGAGGCGTTTAGGGCCAAGTATAATAACTTCAGTTTTGTCTGTGTTTAACATCACAAAGTTGCTAGACATCCAAGTTTTTATGTGCTTAAGGTATGCTTGAAGTTTAGCCAATTGATTGGTTTCATCTGGTTTAATTGATAGATACAATTGGGTATCATCTGCATAATAATGAAAGTTTATAGAGTAGTTCCTTATAATATTGCCCAAAGGAAGCATATATAAGGTGAATAGAATCGGTCCAAGTACAGAACCCTGCGGAACTCCATTACTGACTTTGGCTGTCATGGAGGATTTATCGTTACTACTACTAGGTCGTCCTCAGACGGGCCCTCCATCGGTGCTTCCAGTCATCCCGATCCTCCATGCATCTGGCTAGCTCGCCAGTATTTTCTGCTCCCGCATCTTTCCTGAGTATATCCACGTATGTTATTGCGGGATGCCCTCGTGATCGGTGCCCGTGTGTTGGCTCCCACAGCACAAGTTTGCTGGCTGGCAGCTCTTGGTGTCTCTGGCAGTGACCTGCCAGCCTCATTCTCCTCACTGCTGTTTTCTCACCCACCCTTAGCGCCCCCCCATACAAGTGCGTGTTGGTGACATGCTCATCCTTGTTGATGCCAAGTATCACATGCAGCATTCTCGTGTAGCACCCATCTAGGGATTTCTGCAGGGTGGGCTTCACGGTCCAGCATTCACTGCCATACAAGAGAACAGACTCCACTGTTGCATGGAAGAAGCTGAGTTACATTTGTCGGGGGAGGTTGGAGTTCCACACACACAGGTCATGCTGTTCAGGGCCCTCCATGCAAGCGCCTTCCTCACTTTAAGGTCTTGCTCGGACGAGTTGACCCACGAGCTCAGGTATTTGAAATCATTGACTTCCTTTAGAGCAGTGCCTCCTGTTGTTTTTAGAGGTGGATGGTCCGGGGGGATGTTATATGTTATGAACTCAGTTTTCTTGGCATTTAGGTGAAGGCCAACCTTGGCGCACTCTGTCTCCACTCTGCCCAGGAGTTCCTGTGCTTGCTCTACGCGATCAGAGAGCAGACTGATGTCATCCGCATAGTCCAGGTCCGTTAGGACTAGAGCGGGGTGTCGTCTCGACCTCCTAGGTGTTATTGTGAGGCTAAGTTCTAGCTCCCGTCCACTGATGGCCTTCCTGAGCGCATAGTCTAGGACTATGATGAAGAGGAAGGGGGCAAGGGTGTCCCCTTGCAACACCCCAGCCAGGATGTCAAACTCTTCACTGTTGCCATCTGGGGTTACCACCTTTCCTCTTGTACCCTTAGACATGGTCCCTATGGCCCTGAGTAAATTGGAAGGGACACCTTAGGCCTTGAGTATCTTCATCATCACGCCTCTGTGTATCGAGTCAAATGCCTTTTTGAAATCGATGAAGCACAGTACCGCTGTTAGGTTGTTCTTTTTAACCTCCTCGATGATTCTCCTCAAGGCCAAGATCTGGGTCACAGTGGTCCTCTTCTCTCAGAAACCGTTTTGGTTCTCTCAGGTGGGGGTCGATGGCGCTCCGTATCCGGTTCAGTATCATGCGGTTGTACATTTTTGCAATGACACTAGTCAGACTTATGCCACGGTAGTTTTCTGGCTTCGAGAGATCTCTGGATTTAGGCACTGGGATGATGTTAGAGAGAGACCACATATCAGGCTGGCTGTTTGTCATAAGGGCCTAGTTGCAGAACTCCAGGATGATGTCGTCAAGATCACAGTTCTTACAGACCTCTGGAGGGATGCCGTCCGGACCAGCACTTTTTCCCTGCTTCAGTGTGGATTTCACTTTGGCAAACTCCCTGACTGTAAAGGGACCATTGTCAATAGCGAGATTCGTGAGGACGACAGGTATCACTTCCTCAAGTCCATCCACTGTCAGGTGTGTTCCCAGGAGATTTCGGAAGTGAGTGAACCAGAAGGTCACCCTCTCTTCTGGGCTGTCGCCCGCCACCTGTCCCTCCTTCGACCTTTTCCTCCCACTCATCTCATTGATGACCCTCCATGCCTCCCCGTACTGCTGTTCACCATGCGCTGCCTCCACTCTCTGCACCTTCTCCATCAGCTCCTCCCCCCTGATCTTATCGTAGGTATCGTAAAGAAGCTGTTTGGCCATATTCAATACCATGCGATTCTCTGCAGTCGGCTCGTGTCCAAAGCCTCGGTGTGCTTCCTCCACTCCCTCACGCGCCACCATGACCTCCGGATGCCTGGACCTCTGGGATACTCCATTCCTCTCCATCACTGGAACACACATACTGGTCACCTCCACGTTCGCGTCAACGAACCGCATGTACTTGGCATTAGGCTCCTCCTCCTCACCCAGCAGCTGGAAGCGATTCCTCACCTCCACTGCGTACCTGGTTTGAAGGCCAGGGCTGGCCGAGAATGCCTTCCAGTCATACCGGGTCTTCAGGCTTGGTTTGGGGACCCTGAGACTCAGTCTCACCCTCATGGGGACCACTCTATGATCAGAGCCCACAGAGTTGAACATGCTGTAAGGTTCAGCGTTCAAGATGGAGTTTCTCCACCTTCGCCTTACTAGTATGTAGTCCAGTTGACGTTGCATGATCAACAGTGTCGAAAGAAGCACTGAGACACAAGACAAGAACAGAGACAAGTCCTTTGTCTGATGCCAATAGAAGGTCATTGGTAACTTTCACCAGTGCCGTCTGTGCTATGATGAACTTTAAATCCAGATTGAAAACCTCAAATAAACTATGTAAAATCACACAACTGTTTTGTAACTGCTTTCTCAAGGATCTTAGAGAGAAAGGGAAGGTTAGATATCGGTCTATAGTTGGCTAAAACCTCTGGATCAAGACTAGGCTTTTTAATAAGTGGTTTTATTACAGCTACTTTAAAGGATTGTAGTATGTAGCCAGATAATAGACACAGGTTGATCATATTTAATAACGAGGTGTTAAGGGTAAAACTTATTTAAACAGTTTAGTTGGAATTGGGTCTAAAAGACAGGTTGATGGCTTAAACGATGAGATTGTTGAAGTTAGTTGGTTAAGGTTGGAGTAAAACAGTCTAGATATATTTCAGGAGTTACAGATGTTTTTGAAATTCCAGAGGTTGAAGTTAAGTCATTACCAGGAGGGCAGGAGGTGATTAATTTTGTCTCTAATAATGATAATTGTATTGTTAAAAAAGCTCATGAAGTCGTCACTACTGAGAGATATAGGAATAGAAGGCTCTGTAGAGCTGTGGCTCTCTATCAGCCTGGCTACAGTGCTGAAAAGAAACCTGCTCTGGCATTACGGAGAGCCTTCTTATACGTTTTAAGATGATCTAACTAGACTAAACGAGATTCTTCCAATTTAGTGGAACACCATTTACTTTTAAGATTTCTCAACTTTTGTTTTAGTTTGCGTTATTGTAAATTAAGCCATGGAGCTTTCTTTTTCTGTTTTATGATTTTCTTCTTTAGAGGAGCGACAGTCTAGTGTTATTAGTTGTGAGGCTGCAGCAAGTCATCAACAAGTGATTAATTTGGGAGGGACTAAAGTTAGCATTGGAGTCCTCCGTTATATTGATATTGAGTCCTGGTATTGAATTAAGTGCTGATGGAATCACTTCCTTAAATTTAGTCACAGCACTATCAGATAGACATCGAGCGTAGGATATTGTGCCTACTGGCTTGTAGTCCAGTAACAGGACTTCAAAAGTTAGTAAAAATGGTCTGATAAAAGAGGATTATGTGGACACACTGATAAACTTTCAATTTCAACACCATATCCAAGAACAAGGTCCAGAGTGTGGTTTAAACAGTGAGTTGGTTCATGTACATACTGACTGAACCCAATTGAATCTAATATTGAGATAAATGGATTATTAAGGTCGTCACTATAAACATCCACATGAATATTAAAATCACCTACAATAATTAATTTATCGGTTTTAAGTATCCTGGCGTATCAACGTCCATTTATGGCTAACTATGGGAGTAGAAATGAGAAACAGAATGCAGTTTGTGTGGGTATGTATACTTTAAAAAGCTGTTCTTATAAACTGTCAGCACTTTCTTGACTGTGTGTTATTGTTCTCCAGTGGCATCCACTTGTGTTGACAGTAAGGTAATTCTGCTCCTCCTATAGAATCGCTCCTGGTTTGTTTTTCTAATTATCATCTGAGATCTTGTACCACTCTTCCTGCCTACTGCTGACATTCCTTTTCTCTCCTTCCCTCTGCATAGTTTAATGGCAGTCAGGGGTGAAACATTTCATCTGACTGTGGGCTGTTTCTGAACTCTCTCCACATCACCATTGCTGTTTCTCTCTCTAACAACTGGAAACCGCTGCCAGGGCTGTCTCTAAGCAAAGGCCTAGTGTGCTACCATGTGCCTGCTATGCAGGCAAGAAAGAATTCCACATATGAATTAAAAAATAAATATAAAAATGTGGGCGATCCACTAAGCGACAGTACAATACTTTGAAGTATCAGTAGCAGCAGTATCCAAGAGGGGAATAAAAGATGCGTGTGAAGGGAATGGCAGTGATGACCAGATGACCGGCAGTAGAGTAAAACAAAGAAGAGACGGTCTTTTAATTAAATAAGAATGAAGAGGCTGAAGCCATCTGGTGGAGGAGAGAAAGTGGAAAAAGGAAGATGATTAAAAGAAAGCAAGCCATGTTTAAAAATGGCATTATTATCATCAAGCAAAGCTATATATAGTCATATATATATATATATATATATATATATATATATATATATATATATATATATATATATATATATATAACATAGTCCCTAGTCCTGGCTATTTCCTTAGTGATGACAATGTGATACTGCTTCAAACTCTGGACTACAATTCCATCAAACCACTGCTTCGAAGCTTGCTTCAAATCACGTGACATATGACGTATGAAGCAGTAACTGCTTCATTTCCTGAATGAATCACCAAACTGGTTCGCTGTCCAATCAGGTGATTCGCTGCCACTGCCTCGTCTCGATTCTGACAGGTTGAGATAGTTTTGAATTTGAGTGCCTCAACACTTTATAACCGCTCTACACAATGCACAATTTGTGGGTGGTTGTCGTGAGTAGTATACGTTATTGCAGTTGAGTTGTTGGTATTGAAATTGTATTGGATCATTATGGAGCCAGCCAGGAAGAGAGGTCGTTCTGACATGTGGGAACACTTCAATCTGATCGCTCCTGATAAGGTATGTATGCTGGCTATTTAATATGTGACGTAGTAAAATTATGTATATGATTAGTGTAGCCATTAGGCTATAGCTTTATAGATTGAAATTGCATTTTTATTTACAAATGGCGTTCTCTACAGGTCCGGTGCTTGACGTGTTCAACTGAACTGAAGTATCATGGGAATACTTCTTCCATGATTAGGCACTTCACTGCCAAACATGGAGCTGCTGCTGTTAACCAGTGAAACAGAAGTGGGTATATGTATTATTAACTATACACACTAATACAATATGATATAACTGTTCCATGACTCATAGCCTGCTTCATTTAATTGCAATTTCACATAACAGCTAATTTTCTTTTATTAGTTTTCTTTCTTTGTCTTTATTTATACGTCTTAGTGGACCGGAAGCGAGAGCTGGCTGAGGCGCTTGTGAATATGGTGGTGAAAGACTCACAGCCATTTTCCATCGTGGATGACTGTGGTCTCAAGGAGTTTGTGGCATTGCTTGATCCCACATAAACTCTTCCATCCAGACGGGCTCTGAAGAACATGGTGGTCCAGAAATATGAGGAGGAGAAGGCCAAGGCCAAGGATGTCATGCAGAGGGTCGAGGCTGTGAGCCTGACTGCTGATATGTGGACCGCCATTAATATGGACTCATATCTAGCAGTGACCTGCCATTATGTGGATGACTCTGCGAAGCTGGCCACAGTGCTTTTGGGAGTGCTACCTTTCCCTGAAGCTCATACAGCTGCTAACATCACTGCTGCAATGAGGTCTCTCATGGAGGAATGGGGCACTGAAGGCAAAGTGACCTCGATTGTGACAGATGCAGGAGCTAATATGATTGCCTCTGTCAGATGTTTTCCAAATGTGGGGAAGTTGTGAGCAAAAAAAAGAAACCGACTCAATCCAAAAACTGAAAAAAGAATAATGTTCCTCTATAAAAATATTTGAGTGTTCCCCATCCCACATAATCACCCCCTGCCAGAGTTACACAAGCGCACACAACCTATGCCATATTTTCCCAGCACTCTCCTCAATAACACAATGCACAATTTCATTCATCTTTATTTGTAAATAGAACATGATATTCAGTCCTAGTGTGTGAGTGTGTGTGAGTGTGAGTGTGAGTGTGAGTGTGTGTGTGTGTGTGTGTGTGTGTGTGTGTGTGTGTGCATCAAAGAATTTTCAAGGCAAATCCGCTGCAGCCTTGCACTTCGCCAGTAGAGGTCACCGTAACTGAAGCTTCGAGTAATGAACCCATTTCCGAAGCAATTGGCTGAAAAGCTTCAATGCTTCATAAAAGCTTCATTTGCCCATCACTATATTTAGGTAGGTCGGACACTGGCAGGGTTGGTAATGGGAAATCAGTCCAGGAGAGTCTGGAATTACGTAGAACAATCTGGCACTGAGTCAGTGACTGGGAGAGTCTTAAATAAGGGCTTGATTGCAAATTTGTCAGTAGCCTGAGCCCAAGGTGAGGTGATTTGGTTGGAGTGGCCGGCTGGCGAGGTGAGGAGGAGGCAAGGTGTGGAAAAGTACCGGGATAAGGCAAGAAGTAACCGAGCAGACTGTGACAGGAAAAATTAGGAAAAATTAGGTACATCTTGGTTGTACTTGACAGGTTCAGTTGGTGGATTGAGGCGGTGCCAACAATGCGACCAGATTATAAATCAGTAGTTAAGTTTTTGTGTATAAATGTTTTTCCACGATTTGGCTTACCAGATGCTATCAGCACAGACAATGGACCACATTTTGTTTCACAAATTATTAAGACAACATTTAAGATGCTAGCCTTTTAGAAGGTGGGCGAATTTACCCGAAAATACCTACAAACGACATACCCAAAGTAAATTGAAAGCTGCTCTTCAACCATTTGCACCAGCTGCATGATTTTGGTCTCATTCAAAAGATAACTCTCTTATTGTTCTTGCAAAACAGTGTATATTCACCCCAAGTGCTTCTGGCACTGAGTAATAGTGGTCTGAATATACTGAATTTGAAGAAAATACACTCACTCAGTGTTATCAAGTTCACACCCAAATTTCAGATAAAAAGGATAAAAACTTTATTAGACAGGTTTTTCTAAGAGTAACACCAGGCGTACACCAACTGTGCAATATGTACATGTACTGTACATATTATAATATTTATTAATAAATATTATTTTTATTTATTTATAAATAACTAGTACCCATATTCCCTGTTAGTAGTAATCACACAGAGTAAGTGAATTATAAAGAAAAAAAATTCAATATTATTTTGGAAATACATTTTATTTTGAAAAAACAAAACATGGGAAGTGACGCATCTAACGAACGAGGCGCTCATTTTCTATACGATGCGCGTGCCACCAGGACGCTGAGCTGGTCCAGGGTCAGTCTGTAACAAAAGAAGAGGGTGGGCACTTTCTTATCAAGTTGACACTCATTGGCTCATGCAGGTTGTAAAAAAACCATCGAAGCTCCGATTGGCTCAAATGAAGTGTCAATCGAAAGGTCAGAGTTCGGTATCCTTCTTAGAAGTGTTGAAACAGCGCTGAATGCTCAAGATATTGCTTTTTTAGCGAATATGATCACAACATTTTACACATCGATCAGCTGATTTCAAAGATTGAAACAGCTGTTCATGGGCTTTTGACGATGTTCATGATGGATATATTTTTTACTCTGCAATGACACAGGAGTGTTATTTTTGACAAATATAACTTGAAACTTGAAAAAACAACAGATGTCAATCTAATGCTGAGAGCCTGCGCTAAAACCAGGACATGTCTGAACCATGATGAGCGCACGAGATATTAAGTTATGACTGTTTATGATCACACAATGTAAAAATCGATCAGCTGATTTCACAGATTGCAACACCTGTTCATGGACTTTTATCGATGTGACAATGTTCACAGTGGATATCTTTTTTACCGGAAACGAACGTGTGGACATCTGGCAATGGCTTATGAGCGTCTTTTTCAAAATATTGCTGAAAAGAGGATATTTATGAGGCTTTATAGATAAGTGGGCTCAAAGTTATGATTTTGTTTTTGAGTGTACTTACTAGTTTGAGGAGCTGATTGTACCTGCTGTTGTGATTTTCATCTCCATATTAAAATAGATGAGATTCTAAGTTTTCCAAAAATATATATATTTTTTTTTTTTTTCAGAATTCAAAAATGTACATGTACAGGGTACAGGGTGCACCATGGGAAGAGGCTAGGGATGAAGCAGAAGTTCAGGTGTGTGTAGCACCCTCAGTCACAGGGAACTTAAAGGCAAAATTGACCAAAATATTAGCAGATGGTGGAGGCAAGCGTAACTGGGTAGAGGCTATACCTTTATCTCAAACTAATAGACTAACACATCTAACACCTCACGAGATGCTAACAGAACAATGCCTGTGCCATATCTTAGAGGCCCATGGGAAGGTCCTCTATTTGAACAGCTGGAAAGAGAATTAGGAAGTTATGTACAGCATTTACCTCAAATCTCTAAAGTTATATTTCAACAGGTAAAAGGTGCCACAGAGGACAGAGAGGCTACCATCCCAGAGCCACTACAAAGGGTGCGTCCAGGAGAAAGAGTATGCGTCAAGGTGTTCAAAAGAAATTGGGATCAACCCAGACGTAAAGGCCCCTTTAAAGTCATTCTCGCCACACCAACAGCCCGACAGAAAGACTAATAGAAGGGGATTGTGGGGAATAGGGACTATAGTAATGGTTTTGCTTTCTATGAGATCACAATCCAAAACATTATAACTTTAGGATTAGTTACAGAACAAGGGCAACTGATTAGTTGTGCATTAGCACCTGGAGTCATCCAAGTGCCAAATAAGCTAATTGAATTCAGATTAGATGTAGAACTTATCTATGTCTATTTATCTATCTTTCAATATGCTCACTTTCATCAACCGGCCCAAAGTCACACATATCATCAACACCGCTGCCAGGATAATTGGACGCCCCAGACCCAACCTAACAGTGCTAAACAACAGGGCCATCTCACGCACCACAACCAACATGGACCAGGACATTAAACACCCACTCATTCAGTACCTCGCCCCACTGCCATCCGGACGCAGGTACAGAACTCTATAATGTAAAAGGGCTCACTTTGGAAAAAGCCTGATCCCGCAGCCATTGCTGCCTTAAATAACAGGCTGTGCTGAGTGTGTGTACCTGTATACCTATCATGTGTGGGATTATCTGTTTGTCTTCTGTGTTATTTGTTGTGTATATATATTGTATGTATACTGTGTACATGTACAGTGCTGTCAAAATGTTTTTCCCACTGGGGACAATAATTCTAATCTAATCTAATCTATGCCATATCAACCACACACCACCAAACATGATCTTTGAAACACAGAGCAAACATTTTATTTTTTTATTAAAAGACATAATTGCTTTATCTACAAACAACTTGGCGACCCCCCTGCAGTACCTCCGCGGACCCCGTGACAAGAAGGACAAGGGAGTTAGACTGATGACGTGTAAATCTGTCCTCTGTTATCATCTAAACTCGAGGTTTGGAATAATATTCCCATATTGTATAGCACGTGAACCAGTACTAGTAAGGGCAATACGTAAAATTCAGTCAGATCCCCGGATACAGTGTGAAGGTGAAATTATAAGGTTCATCCCGACAATGAACAACGACAATTTATGACCTACCATCATATACGAGTGTGCAACACAACTAAAGAAGCACAATTTCAATGGCAACAAGTAGCAGAAAGCGATAGATCTCTTTCGTCAAACAAAATAATACACTCCTAAACATTGATCCAAACATAGTAGGGGGCACGCAGCCATTAGCAGATGTGTTTTGGTTCAGTGAAAATGATATCACAAGTGAACGCAGTACTACCAAGGCTATGGATGGGGCTGTATGCACCAGTTATGTTAACAGTCCAAGTAGCAGTATTAAACAGTCCACAGTTAGACAATATTTTATTAATTGGCTTTGCCTGGGGTGGCAGACACGAGGGAACAGCTTTTGCCGGGAGGACAGCATAGAGCGGCATAACGTCAACATTGTTACCGCTTCACATTCACAATGTTAGTTCATTCTTTTACTGTTTTAAATTTAAATCCTGGCATATCTAACACATTGTACCTTTAAGTCATGTTATATAATTGTACTTTGTTGTTTACAGTGTGTGTCTAGAATATTATAAAACAGATGGACCTTGTCCTTGATTATAACTGGCCGAGTCTCATTCGAACCCGTAAAATACTCTATTAATACACAACTGGGCCATTAGTCACCTAGAGTGCTAAGATGATTGAACAAACTTAAACAGTTGCACAGATAATGTGGATATCCAGATAAATGTTTATAATCACCCCAATCTTAAAGCCTGGTGTTGGAGAAAAGAAGTACAAATCTGGGCCAGAATATGAGTCTGGACCTCTGCACTTCTTAACATAACTCTGTCAGCACTTTTACTAAATAAGGGAATCTTCTTGGGTGGTCCCTCCCCCTTGGCTAGTTGTTTAATGACACTAGTATTTTTGGAGCATTTTGGTAATTTTCCATATTTGGCCAGACCTATTTATGACACCAGTATTTCTGGCGATTGGGGATTTTCCATATTTGGACTCATGTTGAGCTCATTCATAACTTTCAGTTCAGGCCTCTTTTTAAATTACACGCACAATATCTACTTTTAAAATTAGATATAGATACAATAATATACTGAATTACCCTTTACTATATTGTATTATATTATATCACAAGGCAGAGTATTCACTGGAAGAAATTTACTACAACATCATTGTCTGTGTGTTGCTTGGCACCCACTCGTTTGGTGGTTGAATGATTATTTATTATCAAGAAATTATTACATTTGTTGTTGATGTGGTTATTTTATGAAACCTTGCCAGGTATATATATTAACCATTTTATAAAAACAATAAGCCACTTGAGGCCATCATTTCCATGTTGTGGCTAAAAATGCCTCTTAGCTGTCGTAGAAATATTGTAAATTACGGCCTCTTGTGGCTTATTAGTAAATAAAATGTTTTGTTGTATTCATTAATGCACTAAATCCTAAAAGGAGAAAACAAAGGGGTAAAATCATGAAGAAGCAAACCTGTTTTCTTTTGATTCCCCAGCCTTGTTCAGGCTGCCAGGTCCAACATTATGCACATTTGCTTCAGCATTAACCATTTGAGTTTTATATTAGAGAAGTCCTTGGCTAGAGAAATGGCAAAATAAAGTTCAATAATGATACAACAGAATAAAGATAAATTGTGTTTGTTAATACAACAGCTCTTTTCTGAATAGCTATACCTGCTGTAATCACAAAACATAATTACAAGGGAAGAAAATAATAAAGGCTAAATCACATTTGTGTTGTAATAAATTCACTCAAATTCAAATTCATTCAAATTCACTTCTGCAAAGACTGAGAAAGAAAATGTATTGAAAAACTGTGAGAGGGGGTAAAGGAGTGAGGGAAAATAAAATAAATGGATGTCAAACAAGGAAATAGATTGACCGTGAGAAAACAGGAGGCTGTGGGGGCGCAACTGTTATCTGTGTGCTGATGCATTTAAGAACCTGAAGTATTTTCATCAGGTCCTTGTTAAACTGCCATGTCTCCAATGCCTGTAGTAGCAGTAACCTTTATAAAGCAGATGATGGACTGTAACTCCAAGCTCCTGCTGACACCTTTAAAATAGCTTTTTTATTTATTTTATTCTCCAGAAGTAAATGTGACAGACTAAGGCAGAACTCAGTCACAAAAGTAGACTTGTCAGCTGTAACGTGAGGTTAAAGTGGACTTTGTTCTCGTTGGTCAGTCAAGTTTATAGTAACATGAAGGCAAAATGAGATCAACCGGACAGTGGAATCAGGCATTCAGGTACAACTTACCTGACAACCTGAAACAACAAGGACGATATGACAAGGTTGTTTAAAGATTATTGTTGTGTAATTGTTATGTGCAGGTGTCATGAACATGGACAGTCAGGTGATGAGAAAAGGCAGAAACCCATTATATAAGGTGGACTGTGAACAAATTGTAATAAAGAACTCTGTTGCTTTCAAACAATGTTAATTGTACCTGTTGCAAATGTGGCCAACAATAACATTAAAACTACAACTACCCCCAAAGTAATTGTGTCCTGTGTGGCATGTAATTCCACGGGCTACACTATTTTGTGTAACTGTAACTTGATTCTAATTTCAATACTTATATATATTGTGATGTCATGAGAGGCAGGGTCATAGATGGGAGATACGTTCCCTTCTGGTGGATGCATCAGGGATTACAAATTGCTGCCCAGCTGTACCATATCAGCTGATTGCCCTAGTACAGCAGCTAAAAGGGGGGAAGGAGACAGTGGAGAGGAAGAGACAACACCTGAGGTGAAGAGAATACTAGAGGTTTTTGATTTGAATACCTGTTTTGTTTTGTTTTGTTTGTCTGTAAGAAATAAGTTAACCTGTATAAGAACTAAATTCACCGGATTTAAGTTTGACAACTACGTTTTGGCTGTCTTCATTTCCTGCACCCACGCCTCCAGAGCTCCCAGAGGAAAGCTCCCGACCTCTCAAGACATCACAATATGTATATTTATTGTACGTGTGTAGGGGCTACAACTTACATTTCATTGTACAACTATTTGTAGTATGTTCCAAAGATATGCTCCAAAGTTTATCTGAAGCTAATATGAGCCTCTAGCAGTCTGACATAATCAAATCAAGTCATAATCTTTTACACTTTTTAGTATAGAAGTATCTCTTTGTGTTTCCACAGATAGTGTTTCCTTGTTGAGCTGCAGTGGAATGGTAATAACACAAAGAAGACATTTCGTACTAAAAAGAGGCTAACTTGAGAAGAAGTTCACTTGATTTGTCCGCTGAAGACTCATATTCACTTCAGTGACTAATAATATGATGGGTAATGATGGATTTTGTCCTCCATCCTTTTCTTCATATCCAGTATGAACAGGAAGAAAACCTGTTTTATTGTTTGTATGTGTATCTGTCTTGTGTTTTAAGACCGACTTGAGAAATGATGAACTTATCCTCTAAAATTGTGTTAGATCATGTCCTCTACACAGGAAAAATATAGAAAAACCTTTTCACCTTAGTGATTTTTACCAATGTTACTAACTTAGTGATTTTTACCAATGTTACTAACTTACTAACCCTATCTAAAAAGAAAAATAAGCTAGACAATAATTAGCTTTGTTTAATTTAAAGCTCTTGATGAGACAGACTGTGATCATGTCACAGAGAGGCCGACAGGAGCCTGAAGGAAATGAGGACTGAAGGCTTGAGAATTCTCTGTGGGAGGCTCTTATTTTGAAAAAGAAGGAGCAAAGCACTCAAACAATGTCGTTCTTACATGTGTAAGACATAGTGTGAGAGATTGAAAAGAAAAAAACACAATGCATTGTTCATCATTGTCTACCATGTGGAGATATTAGTTGTCAGGATCCATCAAATGAAGGAAAAGAGGGAAATAAAAGTGCTGTTCTTAAATCTATCAGGGAGGAAGAGGCAGGAGAGCGTCGACTGAGGAGGAGAAAAAAAATGTAAACCTCCATCTGTCTTCTTCTCTCCAGCTGGGACTTCCCCATTACTGGGGCTTTTGATGCTTTTTCATTCTGTCTCTGATTTAAGAAAACAAATAGAAACTGCCTTAGATTGAAGTTAGACTGTTCAAACAGAATGTGTGAGGCAGACTGGTGAGAGGAGAGGTTTTCAGGGAGAAGGGAAAAGGGAAGTGAGGAAAAGAAGAGAAATACCATTTTATCAATTGTATTTGGAGATGCTATCTTTATTTGTAGGCTAAAAACTCTGACCTTTTTCAAATTGAACAAACATGCTGATGTTGGGTCGAAGAGCAGAGTCTCACAAAACAAGTCCTCCCAATCAAATGATAAAATATATTGTTCATTGATGGGGCTGTGTGGCAGTGAAGTTTAAAAGGAATTTGTATTTGTTGGGCGATGCTGGGATTTTAAAATAATGATTTGCAGCAGCAAGCTGTAACTTACAACTGTGGGAGTCCGCTTCACGCTTTTTCATTTGTAACATCATCTTTAGTGTAGGCTATATATTGCAGTGAGTTGTAACTTGTCACAAAATTGTATTATTTCTCTGTCATCCTTTTACTTTGATAGATTACAGCAGTTTAAGGCCCAGACACACCAATTTGACATCATAGAACTAGTGTTAACGGAGGCTGTTGCATAACTCATGTCTCCTGCTTCTGGGCCAAAAACTGGAACACACCGCAAAGACTACCGACATACCCAAAGTAAATTAAAAGATGCTCTTCAACCATTTGCACCATATGCACTTCTGGCACTGAGTAATAGTGGTCTGAATATACTGAAAAAGTGTTACCAAGTTCAGGTTCATATTTCAGAACAAAAACACAACATAATAGACAGGTTTTTCTGAGAGTAACACCAGACGTTTCCAAGCTGAGCAATTTGGAGATATTATAATATCTATTGATCAAATACTTTTTTTATTGCTCATAAATAACTATTATATACCAATATTCCCTGTCAGTAGTAATGACACAGAGTAAGTGAAGTATAAACAAATGTTTTGTATTTATGAACTTGAATATATTAAATACAATTTTGTAGAAAAAAATAACGTTGTACAAAGAAAATGTATTGCAAATTATATATTTGCTTTAGTCTATCCCATAAACCCCCTGTTGAAGATTGATGGGTACTGCAGGGAGGTCGCAAAACTGTTTGTAGATAAAGTATTATTTTATAAAAAATATTTATTTTATTGCACATTCAAATCCCCTGTCGCACACAACTCGGACAGCAGCCCCCCCCCCCCCCCCCCCCCCTTGTTTGAATACCGCTGCAGTAGGGGGTCCCTGCTGCATGCTACACCAGTTTGGGGGTCCTTGGCCTGAAAAACGTTGAAGACCCCTGCTCTAGCCTTTCCTCCTTGTCTCAAAGAGGAAGGCCTTTACCCACTTCGCACCAAGTTGTTGGCAACTGGAACTTCTCATCGGGAAGCTGGTGATTTGTGTGGTATCAGTGAAGCAACTATTTATAGAATAGTTCACAAAGTCTGCAAGCCATTTGCGAATTGAGGAGTATTTATATGAAGTTCCCTGATGCTGCTGCCCAAGCCAACAATAAAGTTCAATTTTATGAATATGGCTACTTCCTAGGAGTGACTGGCTGCATAGATGGATGTCATGTTCCCATCAATCGTCCATCAACTCCTGATGCTGAGGAGTACAGGAACCATAATAACTGGTTTTCCATCAATGTGGATTTTGGAAAATATAAATCAACCATTATTTTCATTTTTCTCTGCAGCAGTAGTATGTTTTTTACTTTCTACAATTGGATGGTTGGACACAATTTGCTTTAGAAGTGTTTTTTTATATTCACTAAAGTTTTTGGAACATATTCTTTTTGCATCTGCCATACTTCTATCTCTAGATCCACTTCAGAATTGATGTTTTTGAATCCATTCTGGGTTTTCATGAGCACCATTACACCAACAGCATGTGCTCATACTAAATTTAAGCCACTTTTATGCTAGAGATTTAAATGTTTTAGATTAACTAGTCCACATTAAGGCCTATTCCTGGCTTAATCTAAACTCTGTCTGTGAAACCGCCCCTGAATGTTCTAAATGTCCCAAATGTCATTGGCTACATGATACGCCAGTCATTGGGAGACTCGGTTGCTATTAGCTCAGTCTGTAAACAAAAGAAGAGGGGCTGGCAATTCCTTATCAAGTTAACACTGATTGGCTATTGAAGGCTGTAGATAAGGCATGGAAGCTCCTCTTGCCTCAAATGAGCTGTTAATCGAATGCTTAGAGGCCAATCTCCATTTTGGAATCATGAGCTTAGCGCTCCAGGCACAGAAAAAAATAGTTTTTACTGAGTATAAACAGAAAGTAACACACATTGATCAGCTGATTTCAAAGATTGCAACAGCTGTTCATGGGCATTTATCGATGTGACGATGTTAACGATCAATATGTTTTTTTACTGGAATAGATCTATTGAACCTTTGGCAATGACACAGGAGTGTTTTTGGATTATTACTAATTACAGGATTATTATGAGGCTTCATAGGTGAGTTGGCTCAATGTTATGATTTTGATTTTGAGTTTGCTTGCTAGTTTGAGGAGCTGTTTGTACCTGCTGTTGTGATTGTGATCTCAAAACCGTTTTGCTCACTAAATAGACGAGATTCTAAGCTTTCTAACGATGTATGGCATTGGGTACCACATCCAGCATGGTGGACTGTTAGCAACACAGGGCAAGATACAACCTATATGATAATGTAGGTTTTTGTCACATGGTTTTTGTCACATGACTAAATGACCCAAATGCTTTGAGCGAAGCTCAGAAAGATGAGAGCAATGGTGGGTGTAAACAACAATCTTTTATGCTCCTCTCTGTTATTCTACTGCTGATCTACCAGGTGAACACGGTAATAATTGATTTACTGCATTAAGTACTGATATACTGTTATAAGGAAATGTAAGGCACAGAGTGTTTGTTGATTTGCCTTGTGCTTGAAGCTGTCAGTCTTATAAGGAAATGGGAGACATAGAGTATTTGTTTCTTTGTTGTTTTTGTTCTTTGTTCATCTTATAGTTTTCACGGTGTTCCATGATAATACAGAGAAGAATAAATGTAAATATGTACATCAGTAAGAAGCAAGGATTATTTTATGACCGGAGTAGTTACATTCCTCCACATTTAAGGGTTCTGTCTTTTTAATCCTCTTAGCTAATGACTTTCGACACTGTTTATCATCAGGACCTTCAAACCTTCTCCTATACACCTCCAGTTACATGCTCACAGTCTCTACCTTGCCACTAGATATGGATACAAAATTCCACACTGAACATAATATATTTTACGATTTTATAATGTGGAGCATTTTCCCAAGAAAATGTACGACAACAAACACTGATTTATTGAATTTGTCATCATCATCTTGGGGCATGGTGGCACACACACTACAGTACCTCGTTGCTAGTTCCTGCCAAATTAATAATACAGCTTTATGTTTACTGCTTTAACTCCTGCTCGCTCTTCCTGTCCTTGGCTTCATTGCCACATACCTGCTCTGCCTGGCCATGGCCTCAAATCCGAAAATGAATAAGGGTGGTGTGGAAAGGTTTCAGGTCAAAGAAAATTATAATCTTGAGAAGTTGTCCCTTCCTACATTTCACCTTACTCCTAGCACTCTCTGTTGCAGCGTGAATTGCTTGTAGCAGGCGTAAATACCTCAAACACACAAAAGCATGTAATCGTGTTCTTTATAAATGTTACATTTACATACACTGAAGACATACAAACTACTGAATAAGCATATAATGTATACAAGTATACCTCTCTGGGAACCATCACCTTATCGTGGTGGAGAGGTTTGTGTGTCCCTATGAACCTGAGAGCTGTGTTGTCTGGAGCCTAGTGCTCCTGGTAGGGTCTCCCAAGGTAAATTGGTCTCAGGCGAGGGACCAGACTAAGAATGGTTCAAAAATGACTTCATGAAAAAAAGGGAAAGGAAAGGAGAGACCTTGCCCGGAGGAAGCCCGGGGGCCCCCGTCTGAAGCCAGGCCCAGAGGGAGGGCCCGACAGCGAGCGCCTAGTGGCCGGGTTTGCCACGGAGCCCGGTCAGGCACAGTCTGAAGAAGCTACGTGGTGCCTCCTATCCATCCATCCTGTGGGCCCACCACTCATGGGAAAAACCGCTGGGGTCGGGTACGCTGTCACACGGGTGGCAGTGATGGTCAGGGACCTCGACGGACCAGACCCGGGCAGCAGAGGCTGGCTCTGGGGACGTGGAACGTCACCTCTCTGTGGGGGAAGGAGCCGGAACTAGTGCGGGAGGTGGGTCGCTACCAGTTGGATCTGGTGGGGCTTACCTCTACGCACAGTCTTGGCTCTGGAACCATACTCCTGGATAGGGGTTGAACTCTATTCTTCTCCGGAGTTGCCCAAGGTGTGAGTCGGGCCGGGGTGGGGATACTCACTAGCCCCCGGCTGAGCGCCGCTACGTTGGAGTTTACCCCGGTGGACGAGAGGGTCGCCTCCCTACACCTTCGGGTTATACGCAGTTCGGAGTATGCGGCCTTCTTGGACACCCTGAATGGAGCCCTGCAGGGGGAGACTTCAACGCACACGTGGGAAACGATGGAGACACCTAGAGAGGCGTGATTGGGAGGAAGGGCCTCCCTGATCTAAACCCGAACGGTCCTTTGTTGTTGGACTTATGTGCTAGTCATGGAATGGCCATAACAAACACCATGTTTGAACATAAGGATGTTCATAAGTGCACGTGGTACCAGAGCACCCTAGGCTAAAAGTCAATGATCGATTTTGTAATCGTATCATCTGATCTGAGGCCGCATGGTTTGGACACTCGGGTGAAGAGAGGGGCGGAGCTGTCGACTGATCACCATCTGGTGGTGAGTTGGATCAAGGGGTGGGGGAAGACTCTGGACAGACCTGGTAAACCCAAACGAGTAGTGCGGGTGAACTGGGAACGTCTGGAGGAAGCCCCTGTCCTGGGGATCTTTAACTCACACCTCCGGCGGAGCTTTTCAGCCATCCCTGTGGAGGTTGGGGGCATTGAACCTGAGTGGGCGATGTTCAAAACCTCTATTGCTGAAGCTGCGGTGATGAGCTGTGGTCTCAAGGTCTTAGGTGCCTCAAGGGGCGGTAACCCTCGAACACCGTAGTGGACCCCGGTGGTCAGTGAAGCCGTCCAACTGAAGAAGGAATCCTTCCGGGTTATGTTATCCGGGAGGACTCCGGAAACAGTTGCAGGGTACCGAAGGACTAAAAGGGCGGCAGCCTCTGCCATGTCAGAGGCAAAGCAGCGGGTGTGGGAGAAGTTCGGAGAAGCTATGGAGAAGGACTTTCGGTCGGCACTAAGGTGCTTCTGGAAAACTATCCGGCACCTCAGGAGGGGGAAGCGAGGAACCATCCAAGCTGTGTACAGCAAGGGTGGGGCCCTGCTGACTGAGAAGGTTATCGGCCGGTGGAAGGAACACTTTGAGGAACTCCTGAATCCGACTAACTCTATGGTAGAGGCAGAGCTGGAAGCTGATGGGGGACCATCGTCAATTTCCCTGTTGGAAGTCACTGAGGTAGTCAAACAACTCCACAGTGGCAAAGCCGCAGGGGTTGATGAGATCCGTCCAGAAATGCTGAAGAATTTGGGTGTTGAGGGGCTGTCTTGGTTGACACTTGGTTGACACAACATTGCGTGGAAGTCTGGGACAGTGCCTAGGGGTTGGCAGACCGGGGTGGTGGTTCCCCTATTTAAAAAGGGGGACCAGAGAGTGTGTGCCAACTACAGGGGTATCACACTTCTCAGCCTCCCTTGTAAAGTCTACTCCAAGGTACTGGAAAGGAGGGTTCGGCCAGTAGTCGAACCTCTGAGAACGAGAACGAGATCATAGGTACAAGCGGCCGAAATGGGTTTTCTCAGACGGGTGGCTGGCGTCTCCCTTAGAGATAGGGTGAGAAGCTCAGCCATCCGTGAGAGACTCGGAGTAGAGCCGCTGCTCCTTTACGTTGAAAGGAGCCAGTTGAGGTGGTTCGGGCATCTAGTAAGGATGCCACCTGGGCGCCTCCCTAGGGAGGTGTTCCAAGCACGTCCAGCTGGGAAGAGACCCCGTGGAAGACCCAGGACTCGGTGGAGAGATTATATCTCCTCACTGGCCTGGGAACGCCTCAGGATCCCCCAGTCGGAGCTGGAGGATGTGGCCCGGAGAAGGGAAGATTGGGGTTCCTTACTGGAGCTGCTGCCCCCGCGACCCGATCCCGGATAAGCGGTAGACGATGGATGGATGCATGGAAGTATACAATAAATGACGTTACTGGATGATGAATGCATAGATTGCAGAGCTGTGCAGATGTTACACAATTAACATCGTACAGTAAATAATGTATTTGTTCAAAGTCCTGAAAATGGACCAGTGGAATGACTTGCACTCAACAGTGGAAAGACTACAGGACAATATTAGTTGGGAGACCCTACTCGTAACTTTTACCCTATGATCAATATTTGATGGAGCATTAAATCCAGAATGCCAGAAATGCATAGTTTGACCTACTCGATTGATGGCCGGGTGGCGGCGGTACTGAGGAAGGTAGTGGAGGCATTGGATCAGGCGTACTGGAGCATTCCAGCGGCCCCAAACCCACAATGCTGCTCAGTCTGAGATGGTACTTTTTTGTGCTGTGTAACTCGGCTTGAGTTGAAACCCTCTCTCTGGGATGCTGCTGGACTCTGTGTTTCGTGACCCACTGTACATGGGGTCAGCGGCTGGCTTGTCAACTTCAAATTGAGTATAAATTGAGTATAAAAAGGAGATACTGAGCACTGTTTTCTTCAGTTCTGAACTGGAGCGTATCTCATGATGTTGCACGTGCTATTGTGAGCGCAAGGCCAGCATCTTAAGAGCCTAAAGCCCATTTTGTGTGGTCTGCCACACATGCTTTCATTCCTTCAACTACTGGTGGACAGGAATTTGTCTTCCAGCATGTCACATTGCATGTCTCCTCTGGCAATGTTCCCCCAGAGAGAATAAGAGTACTACAACAGAGGAATTTTATCCTCCAAGGCTTTGCACAGAGGAATGACAGTGGAAGACATTTGCACTGTGGCATCTTGGTCTTCCCTCTGGTCTTTCATTTGCGTCTATCTGCGGGATGTCTCCCGTTTCTCCATGACTCACTTTGGATTGAATGTTTTGTCAGAGTGAGAGACAGCGAGTGATTCAATTGTGCACTCTACTTGTCGCCTGTCAGTGCATGGAACGCTTCCTTTTTTCCCCTAATCTGCTCCTCCCTGCACTGTTACAGTGCGTAACCTTTGTCTTTACTTCCTCACAACAGTAGACTTTATTGTTCCCAGCCTTCATCCACACGAGGAATTTTTTTTTTCTCCTGTATTATATCACCATGGCACATATGGGTTTTTTGTGATGCTCCATTACACATAAACGTGGTGGCCGGATTATTATTCATTACATTACATTACAGTTAATTTAGCTGACGCTTTTGTCCAAAGCGACGTACAAAAAGTGCAAAAAATCATGGAGATACAACTCCGAACAGCAAGAATCTTGTAAGTACAATAGCTTCAAATAGGTACAATCGTATAAGTGAACACTGCCTTCAAATAAGCCCGTTTGAACTGCAACAACATAAGTGCAACATACAGAAACAATAGAATACAAATTCAACTATTAGCTATAAATAAGCCAAACCAATACAAGTGCAACATACAAAGTACAGTCATTTAGTTTTCTTCATTCGCCGAGGTGCAGTTGAAACAGGTGAGTTTTCAGTCTGCGCCGGAAGGTGTGAAGACTGTCTGCTATTCTCATATCAATGGGGAGGTCGTTCCACCATTTTGGAGCCAGGATAGCAAACAGGTGGGGTTTGTTTGAAGGAAATCTGGATCCCACTCGTAGTGAGGGAGTGGCGAGCCGATTGGTCGACGCAAAGCGAAGTGAACGCGCTGGGGTGTATGGTTCGACCATCTCTTGGAGTAGGTGTATTTGTGCTTATGGTACCATTGAGGCAATGAATATATCCAGCTCCCCCCTTAATAGCGCTAGCCTTAGAGGGTGGTGCCTAAACAAAATAGAACGTTAGTTACGGACTGTAACTCCAGAGAGGCGCAGCCCTCTAAGACCTAGGTCTCACTGGCCCCTAAATGGTTAAAGTAAAAAGCAGTTTATTCTGGGAGCCGATTGTCTGGTCTCATCTCAATTTATACCCAGGGTTAGACTGAGGTTGAGGCCCACACACATGGATGGGCGTGGACAAAATATATTTCAGTGCTGCGCATGCGGGCATGGGATAAACCAATAGTCTTAGAGGTCTGCTTCTATAGTCATAGAATCTGGAGTTACAGTACGTAACTAACATGCTCACACATCCTCCTCCCTCTCTCATCCACCCTCTTTTTTCCACTAGATGTTAATCTATAAACTCCGTCTCATTTGAAAGCAGATAAGGTTCTTATGAAAAATGTGTGTCATTCTATGAGCAGTAGCCAGCCGTGTCTCCTATCTGTTATCATCACTATTCATCTATTTCTGTTTTTGTTTCCATTTCCCTGCACTGAAAATCTGCACACACGAACAGATGCAATATCCTCCGGTCCTACTGTTTTCCCCTCTTTATCAGCTCAGATGTCAGTTGACCAGCAAGTTGACAACCAGGCAGACCCTCACTCACCCCACCATCCACTTATCTAGAGTGCATGTTTTTGTTTCAGACCTGGTGCAATTTGATTTGAAATGGACTCCAGGGTTGATTGAGCTTGTCTAGTAGAATAAAGGCAATTGGTCTTAATGTCCAAAGACCAGCTGACTCACTTAGGGTGTAACTGAACAGACAGAGATCACAGTGCTGTTCCCCTTAATTCAGACGCGCATATCTGAATACACAGCTCCATACTCCATAAAAGCTGTGAGCTTTTCACTGACTGCACTGTGGAGTCATTTATGTACACCTAGTTTGTAATTTCATTAAGTTTTATGTGTGGATATATGGTCCCGAATGTTAAATAATAATGGTTCTATTTATTAAACATCTTTTCATGAGGATGCCATCGTTATATATGTGTGTGTGTGTGTGTGTGTGTGTGTGTGTGTGTGTGTGTGTGTGTGTGTGTGTGTGTGTGAGTGTCGGTCGGTCGGTCGGTCGGTCGGTCGGTCGGTCGGTCAGTCGTTTTCAGGATATTGTCTGTTTCAGAAGCGTTCACACTTCCTGCTGGAAATACTTTGTCTGGTTTAGGTGAGGGGTGATGCCGGGGTAGAGTGTGCAGGAGGTAGGACATGAGACCGATTACACCGCGGTCATGTAGCCGGCTCGTAATTGAGTCATAAACAACCAAGTCTCAGATAAGTGACTTGTGATAGTGATATGCATCACGCATATGAGGATATTATTAAGATTGTCGTGCCAGAGGAACAATGCACCACCTAAGGCGATCTCACGTAATCTCACGGGGAAGTAGATATAAACAAAATAGAGAACCTGACCTAACCTGGTGTAAAAACTTGCTGGAGTAATGCTTTGCAGTAAGAAAAAACAAAAGCAGAGGGCTGAAAAGTCTGGATGAGGAAATGTTTGGGTCAACACAGGTTGTGTATTCTTCAGCGACAGCTGGAGTTGAGACTTCAGCTGTCAAAATGTATAAGCTTCAAGGGTCATAATGTCCGTCACATTTTTTGGCGTTTTCGTTTAAATTACTATTCTTCACCCTCTTTTCTTACGGTTTTGCGCCTTCTGCATGGAAACCTATCCTGAAAGTATCTAGACATTGTCCAGTTGAGTTGTGTATATGAGAACACAAATGTCCGAATCATTCGGAGCACACATCAAACTGACTTTAGCCCATGTGTGAATAGAACCAGTCATTGTTCGGAGCATTTACGATGAGCAAGTGGGCGTGTTGTGTGAAAGGGGCTTGTGTGTGCAGTCTTGAGAGTGCTTGTTACTAATCCTAATAAAGTGGGAATGAGTCCTAAAAGCCGGAAATTAGTTAGCATTTCAGCACTTCTTGTTCCCTCGTCTCAAAATCCATGGGGTTTTTTCAATGTTTTTTTGCAAGAAGCCTGAAATAAGGTCTGTGGCTAACACAAGCTTAAGAGCTTTAAACAATTTGTTCTACAACATAAAATATGTCAATAAATACTCTTTTCTTGAATTTCTGAAAGCTCAAGCTAAATGAGACTACGAAACGTCATCAAGCCGAACATGAGTCCGCCGTTATCTTAGTGGTGGTGACCAGAGTCATGCGACCGTAGTGTAGTTTGTTTGTAGCCTGACATTAGCTTTTTCCTTCTTGCGATTGCATTTACGCTTCAAAAATCATAAAAGTTGTGTTCACTTGTGAAGATTATCCTGCTGAACAAAACATGTAAGTAAGTCTGTCACAGAGCTTATTTTCTCCAATAGTCCAACATTCCATTAGCTTTTTGTTGTAGGAACCAGTACGGTGCTAACTTCTGAGGTCGGACTACAAAAACACATCATGCCTGCAGAACACTATAAGGACAGCTGCTTGTGTGGGTGTTTTTGTGAATGCATGCTCTCAGACTGAGTTTACATGGGATGAAGTCAAGTGAGTCCACCTTCATTGGCCTTTGTCTGATGAATGGCTTTGCGACTTTTAATAAATATATATATGTATGTATGTATGTATATGTATATGTATATGTATATGTATATATATATATATATATATATATATATATATATATATACATATGTATATGTATAAAACACAAATACGAAATATTTAAAAAAAGCAAACAAAAAGCAGCCTCATACACCAATCACACACTCCTACAACAGAATACATACAGAGACATGCCTGCAGCGCTGACAACAGAATAATATTTGCCCACTGTATGTTTGTTTGCATGTGAGTGAATGCATGTTTATCATTTCACATTCCATCCTGGGTGTGTTTATTATGAGGATATATTTCTATTTCCAACATATTGTTAAATCCAACAAGCCATGCCTAGGTCCTACACTGGACCACATTAAGAGATAATGATGTCATTATGATAACCCAGGCTGTTTCTATATTTTCAGCTCCATATTACATATAAAGATCTGTTCATGCATCCCTCCATCTAGCTCTATGTGAACTCATGAATTCTAAATTGCTAAAGATTTCCACACATGCAAACAGTGCCCTCTAGTGGACCAAAGAGGATCTTTAAGGATTAAGGATTAACATTACCCTGACTGTCACCAGACCACAGTCGCCCTTTTAACAAGATTTTGAAGGAAATGTTTTGGGTGGGAGATGCCCTAATTAAACCAAGTGGACTACTTGAGAATATTAGACCTAGTGATTTAATTTCACCTGGATTATTTTTACGACAGCATCTTCTATCACTGAAATGGGGCCTAACCTGTTAACCATATTATTATTATTTTATTTTTTATTTAGTTATTTTTCCTTTTCTCTTTCCCTTTCTTTCCTCGTCTTAACCCCTCCCCCACCTCCCCTACTATTGTAAAGTGGCTTTGATGTCTCGAAAAGCGCTATATAAATTCAATTTATTCTTATTATTATAGGCGATTCATTTAGATTCATTAATCACAAAACATGTAATTAAAATACAAAACAGTTCCAGAAATAAGTGATGGGTTGTTGACATAGAGATCGGTAAAGCCGCACAGCTAATTATAGACAAAAAGAGAGCCCTAGATCACTTGGCCAAAGAGAAAGATACTTCAATGCAGAATGGTACAAAAATAGTGGTTCATTCTTTGCAAAACCAGTAAGTGAGCCTGCTATGAAATATGCTGAGTTGCTACTTTCAAACAGTTTGTCACCTTCTTCAAATGTGAAGATGACGGCTTTGTAAGATCTGGAATTATTAACTACAAAAAGTGCCCCAGCCTTCTCGACAGCCATGAAAAGTCTCACTTTCACAAGGAGTATGTAAAAAAAAAACATTTCCAGTCATAAATTGTCTTCAATCTCATTTTGTTAAAAAAAAAAGAAAAGTGAGAGAACCCATGGAGCTAAATCCGGTTTAACTTATGTATTCAAACAAAAAATAAGTGTATGAAAAAAATATTATTATGATTCTTTTGAATAAATTCTTTTGGTGAAATAATAAAATAATTATATGTTAATTATATAATATATCATTTGTAATGTATATATATACACACACACTATACATATATATACATACATGCATATATATATACATACATACATACATACATACATATATATATATATATATATATATATATATATATATATATATATATATACATATATATATATATATATATATATATATATATATATATATATATATATATATATATATATATATATATGTATGTTCAGTCACTGTCTAGGTCATATTTTCTATTTCTTCTTTGAAATTATTACATGTAAGTTGAAAAATAATGTTTTGTTGTTGAACTACTTTGGACATCCTATTAAAATATTAAACTTTGTACATTTCCATTTATTTCTGAAGATATTGTACAGGTTATATGTGTGTGTATATATGTGTATATATATATATATACAGTCCTGGTCACCATTATTGGCACCCTTGATATATATACACACACAGACGCTGTAAACAGGCATATTCACATAACCTACTTTTTAAATGTACACTTTGATGAAAGTGTAAAACAAAATGATGGGTGAAGCAGCCTGGATCAGCAGTATGTCATTGGTAATGAAAGCCTACAGTGGAGTTAGTGGAGTTAGTGTAGTTAGAGTGGAGTGTGGGAGAATCTCACCATGTCTGCAGCTAATGGGTGAGATCAGTGCAGCTCCCCTATTCCCCCTCCAATAGATGATAGTAATGACAATCATAATAATCGTATACTGCAGCTCTGCTCTATGCCACAGAGAGTCTAAAAAGCAGCAGTGTTCTCTATGTTCAGCCCCCCTTCATTTATAATACACAAGAAGCTTCTGATGTACGCTGCAGTGGTGCCACATATTTTAATTGGGAAATGTATAGATAAGCTTATATTGATCTTAAACCAAAGTGACAAGAGCAAGCAGAGTAAGAAATTACACTGTTGAGATAGAGAGAACAATAAGGTAAACAATTTGAAAGACTGCCAAATTATGGCTGATAAAGGTGTATAGGATCAGGACATTACTTTGTTTAAAACGTTCAATACAGACAAGGCCTAAAACAACACCCACTTACTTTTTTCCAATTTCCACCAATAAAAGCCATGGCTCCATAAAAGCACCTTGTTTTCTCTCCAAAAGGGTAAAGCGTATCCAGAGAAAACCGCCATCGTATTAAGATAATTACTCACTCACCTCCCGGACCTACCGATTGCTAATAGCATCCATAAAAGCTGAGCTTCTGTTCTTATTTTCAACCCCTTTCAGTCGAAATGCAAAAGGGATGATGTGTGTGAGAGCTGATAGCAGCCGTATGTTAATGTCACTCCTATCTCACTGCAGCAAGGCCAGAAAAGCTGCTTGTTGAATTATTCACATAGATAAAGCCTGTTGAGCCCTCCTCAACTGCCACTCCTGTTTGTCGTGCTAGTTAACCAATGTCCCCTTGGCCCCCCTTGCTCGGACCAGCCAATCTTCAAAACAATTTCCGTGACTGCATCTTGCACGGTTGCGATGCTATCGCGATCACAAAATCTGTTCTCTGGTAGTTCCTGCTACAGTAGGGGTCTCCAGGAGCACATTTTGCCATAATGATATACAGACACAGACTCACAAGGTGAAAACAATACCAGCGTGTAAAGTTGTAGCGCTTAAGGTATTTCTAGCATGCACAAATATACATGCACATAGTTCATGCTCGTAGAAAAGACAGTTGGTAGGAAATCAATAGTTTCATAAATAAGGTGCAGGCCCAGAAACATGTGTTAGGTAACCCTCCTGGAAACAAACAACATTAAAACTGAGAGTGAAGTCTGTCCTGGTGTGCCCAAATACAAACTCACACATTCCACGTGAATTTTCCTGGCAAATCGTTTCAGGATTAGACTTATAAAGGAAGCACACAATAACATGGTGTGTGTTTTTATTGTTCCCAGTAAGCCTGTGTCTACATTTCATCTACATAGGCATTTATAGCGAGGCTATGTAGGGGTTTTGTTGCACCAGTTTTCCTTAGTCTGGTCGGACCAGTAACTTACACGGTAATAAATAGATTAATGGCGAGTTGGAGGGAGATGAGACGGGTGCAGGCTACTCCTGCCGACCATAGTCCAAGGTTGGCTTTGGGATGGCATGGAACATTTGGTTAAACCTCCATCTTTGGCTGTGGCAGTGGTAAGATGAAACATGGGCAAACCTTGGGTCTTGCACCCAGATAAAGCCAGGGATCGTCCGTCTTTGTCTGTGCCACGCCAAAGCAGGGGACAGTGGCATCAAGGTCTCCGCTACCGGCAGCCTTCGCCGGACCAAATGTCACCTGTGAGTCGATGAGCCTCTTTTCCTATCGGATCTGGTGTAGAATGGATATTCTCTCCTGGAGCTCAGAGACCTCTTGACTGCGCCGTTTACACAGTCAGAGGGCAAGGTAAGTGAAGCCATAAAACTGGCTGCGTCAATGTGTAAATGGAGTGTGAGGATGGAGGGAATTTAATCTCTCCTGATCTGGGACGTGTATTAGTCTGCAGAGCTGCTGCAGCTGCCAAGAATACTGTTAGTGATTCCAAAATAAAAGCTTCAGTTTAGAGGTTAAAAAAGAAGCAACAAAATAAGAAGTACACATGATAAAGTAAGGGGAACAAATGTAAAATCAACTAAAATGGTTGAAAAGAAGGACATTAATAATTAGAGCATTATGCAGGTATGCTGAAGACATTGTTGTCCATATTGCCTGTGGAATTGAAAAAAAACATGCATTCTCTTGAACACACACACACACACACACACACACACACACACACACACACACACACACACACACACACACACACACACACACACACACACACACACACACACACACACAACTGACTATATGCATGTGTAGAAGCAGAGACATGCCAGAAGCTGTCAGTATCAGTATATCAACTGTGTCTCAATAACAAATTAAACAGACAATGGATTGGACTCCTTGTCAGAAAACTGTGATCAGTAGCATTGCAACACAAGGGGGAATAACATGACTGTCAAATAAACAGAGTTCCATCTAGTGGCTGAATCATATTACTGCATCAAGAAATTAGTAACTGGTTGCATTGTTCTTTAGATGATATTTTTCCTTCCCTCAGCACTGTGCTTAACTGTGTTTCCAGACATTAGAAACAGATTCCTGAGGTAAATTGGTAAATTTCTGTTGGTGTGTTCATAGTGTGGTTATGAAAAATGTCTGGTGAAAGGCCACACTGCTGGAGTGAGGAAAATGAAGTAATTAGATGAATCTACCAAAATATACCAGACAGTGTGGCACCTGTATACTTCACTTTATTATGACACGTGAGTAGATACCAAAGTCTCCTGTTTTAATGAGAACCCTTTCCTGTTAGAACAAAGTCGATTGTGAAAGTCACACACACTAGATATAACATTAAGAAGAAGGACTCTGGAGACAACTTCTGGTTCAATCATTTATTCTGCACAAGTAGAAACAAAACCAAGAAGTGTTCAGTTCAATGTGTGTAGCTCTGTTACACATCAGGCTCTGCCTTCTTGGAAGGTCTCAGCCTTCAGAGGACTGAAGGCTGGTGGCCTGAACCTGATCCTCCTCCACAATATCCACAGTGGATTCATCTGCACGCCACCAGGTTGTGCTCCTGGTCTCACAGAGACTAATCTAAAGGTGCATTAAGGAGCTTTGAATTCAATACTGTGACAACTGGTTAATATTGCGCCAGGTTTTGTGAGACTGCCCACCTGACTGCATGCTCCTGGTGCAGGAGCGACAGGTAATGTAGAATAGAGAAGGCTAAGCCAATATTATTGTGTACCACATATAGGTATCGGCAGAGGCCACTCTTTACCCATGTTCAATAAACGTCTCATATGCAGGCTTCAGCTACTGGCAGCAATAGTGTCCAGTAACTCCACATTGTAGCCTGTAACAACACATGGCTACTGTTTCATAATCAAAGAACACATTTATTATTAAGAGCGCTCATAAGAATGTAGCATTATCAGAGGGCTAAATATGTTTGAATTCATGAACGATGTCCGGACCTCCGGCAGCAGGAAACAGTTGAAGACTTTATTTGCCTCGTCAATCATTTAAAATGTAAATGGGCTGATCAAACAGATTGTTTTACAATACATTGAGTACTTCTGATAAATTTGTCAAGTTTCACAAAGCACAACTCAACTCAATGAAATCACGTGTTATGAAAAATATGTGGAAACGTGTTGATGGGCGGTATTAAGGCATGTCAAGCGGTAACGCTAAACATCTTACTTCAGTTTATTTAACTTCGTAACAGAAGAGCTGTTAAATATCAGCTATAATAGAAAAGCAATATGTTTTTGATCTTGCGGCTTGAGGGCCAGTAACACCAGCTGGCTCGCAGAGGCCCAACAGTTTCTTACGTTCCACCGCTAGTAAGCAGCGTATTTATTGACTTTATTACCTGAATGTCATCAAGGTCATCATAAATCACTTAATGTCTTTTCTTGGACATCATTATCTTGTTTTGAACAAACATTTCTGTATTTTCATTACTGTATTAATGTGAAGTAAGACTCTGAAAATGCAGTTATCATTTGGTATTCTAAGAACAGAATCCCCCCCCTCTCTCTCTTTAACTGAAGGGCATTGAACAATTAGAAACAGAATGTTCCTTTAAAGCTATAGCTTATACATACAGAATGTCACATCTTAAACGGAAGATGATTGACTAAAATATAACGTAAAACGTCAGGGTTTTTTCAATATTTAAATGGAAGAAATTAAAACACAGCTAAAAATGTTCTAAGCTTCATTTTGATGTATATGTTACTGGAGTTTGAAAGAAATTCAGCTGCCACACCAGACTCTAATAATCTAATAATACAAATCGTGTACATTCCTAGTCACAACATCCCTAGCTCAGTAATTAACATGTCTTGTGTTTTTAATCCATACAAAAACAGAGATGGAAGAACAACAATCTGTGGTTTAGTAGCTGTTATAGTATGTGCTGGAAAAATATATGTTTTGGTGATTAAAAGCCGGGCACATTAAGAAACGTCACAGTGTGTTTAAAAGGTTTGGTACCGTTGCTGCAAAGAAATAAGGTGCAGCATTTCACCTCTACTACTGGGTCCATACAATCTAAATGTACAGTCATCATATCTATCTATCTGACTACCTACCTCACTACCTCACTATCTAACTATCTAACCAACAGCAGGGCAAGAATACGTAAAATTCAACCAAACTAAACTAGAACTCTGAGAGCCGGTCAAAATAACACTGTCATCTTATAATCTTGCCGTGTGGCAGCCTATAGTTAACCGTTATAGTCATAACTATAGTTTAGTTATAGTCATCCGTGTTCATGTCTGCTCAGCGAATATGATTAGCTGAGCTGCTTTCGAATACTCTAAACATACAGCTGAGACCGCATTACTATACTGCTTACTTTGGTCTAGTTATAGTGTGCATATTATTTGCCGATGGTAGATACATATGTGTTCACAATAACTGAAACATGATGAGAACTTTCTTTCTTTCTCCTAACTTTGGGGACACTACAGAACCCACACCTGTCCAGAGACACACATCCCTGTACCAGCAAAGAGGAGTGCTAAGATGACTGGTCAACCTTCAAAGATTTTACAATTAATGACAATATCCAGATTAAAGTTAATAATCACCCAAAACTTTACTATCTTACAAGTTTTCCACTGCAGCTGTGTGCTGCTTGGCAACCATTCTGCTGTCGCTAAAGAACTACATTGTTTGGCGGAAGAATGATTATTTGTTATCAATAAATTATTACATTTTGTTGTTGTGTGTTTATTGTATTAGTATATGTGGTAATATTTTTATAAAAGCAATTAGCCACTTGAGGACATAAGTTACAGTGATTGTACAACAGCTAAAGGGCGTTGTAAAGAACAATGCAGAGTTTACCAAAGATGCTTTATATTTATGGTGTTTACTGTGGCACTAACTTTAACGTTTTGATAGTTTATTGTCTTTGGTCCAGGGAGGCAGACATTAGGGAACAGCTCATTTCTTTTGTTTTCGTCCTTCCCCGTGGACGGCTATGGTGGCTCGGATTCGACCGGTGAAATCCCCAGCACCAGGAGTCACAGTAGGCTGTTGGAGCTCTTGGTGTAACCTGTCCACTGCCAGCTGATGGGAATATTTTCTCATTTCTGACACTTTAAATCAATAATTCAATAAACAAACTATCAAAATGTATAGGAATCATGGATGTATTATTGACAAGCTCTTGGGGCAGCTCTACAGCTGTATTTCTTGGATGGGAAGTAACCGGGTATGCCTTGCAACTTGGTTTACACTTAAAATAACTTTTGTTTGTCTTCTTGCCGAGCAACCACTAATGGTCGAGTGGATAATGACTGTTGTCTCTGAGTGGCAAAGTGGGAAGCAGTGTGACGCTGTTACTGTGACACTACTCACATCCCGTCCTGCTAGCAGTCAACTTCTTTTTTTTTAAACCATCATCACTATTGTTCCCTAGTGTATATTCAGTTGTATTTAGCTAAACATAACCAATCAGAATTATGAATATTTTTTGTAACGGGCATACCTCTTTTGGAATGCATCAATAAACAATGTCATCCTATCAATAGGACCACCAGATTTGAAAACAGTTAAATTTGTTGGAAATATTCATGATCAAAAGAGGATGAACCATATGCTAGTTGGTGATGGTATGAATTATTTTTTGCCGCCACAGTCAGGCCAAATATTCCATTTCATACAGAAGAGAAATCGTTGGTTCACCAAACTCAGTAATGTCATGTTACTCACAGGATGAACCCTTTTAATTTAGAACACATTATTTTCCGTGACAACAGTGCATTGTTTTTTATGTATTGCACTATGGCCCCGGGGGCACTGTATTCCGTTATTGATTATTAAATAACTTGTAAGGAGAAGAATGACAGTGAACTTTAACTTAAATTAACTTAACATTGTGACAATCCCTTAATCACCACCTAAAAAAAGACCTTTACATTTTTAGCTTCAATATTGATAAGACGAGTATATCAAGAGACGAGACAACAGCAACACTATAAGTTGTTTCTTCCATCTCAACACTTCATTGTGTGGGTTATAATGGACTAATTCTAGAAAGTGAGTAATAGACGAAACATCTCACAAACATTGTTCTAGGACTATTGTTAACAGTTACCAATCATGGCATACTTGTTTTGTTGTTAGCTTCTGTGTGTGTTAACAGGGCAGTTGTGGAGGCCTTTTGGTTCTTGAGATTTGAGAATTTGCGTCTTATGATCTGTCTGTGATGGGCTTCTCTGCCCCAGGCTATTCCCATCATCCCAGTTCTGTCTGAGCGTTGGCGCTGAGGAGCAACCTTCCTAGTTTCTTGTCTATGCTTAGCAGCTAGCTCTGGGAACTGCTGGGTGTATATAAGGTCCGTGTACTGCAGTTCTGGAGTTATAAGTCTTTGACATTTAATTTTGGTTTGTCTGTCTATATGTGGATTTAAGTTATAGCCCTGAATTATAGCTGCTCCATACTGGAACGGTTTCAGCCCGGCGTCTTTTATCTGGGACGGGTCGACTGCCCCGCCGTCTTTCAGGCAGCTCTTTGCTAGCTCGGCCTGTAGCTCTCTCAGCTGAGATACTTCCCTCTTCATCTGCTCTTGCCCAACGAGACTATCCACTTTGTGCCAGAAGGTGGTGTTAAAGTGAAGGTAGATCCTCCAGTCTAAAGCATTCCACCTCTTGATTTTCTCTGCAGTATTTGTTAAAAGTGGGTGACGGGTTTGTTCACTGCGACTATTGAGCTTAAAGGAAACAACGTCTTCCAGGGACCAGCAGAGGGCATGCTTGAGCAAGATCATAGACTCATCAAAGTATTCAGAAATAAGAATAAGGTGGAAGTCCCGTTCAATGGCTGCCACAGCTATGCTGGCTCTCTCCTCCAGATCTTCAGCACCAGCTGCAACGTTGTTGTCAAAGCCAAAGTCGAAAGCCACGATATTATGAGCGTAGTGGTTGTTGGTCACTGATGAGTTGTAGTTTCTCCAGCTGTTGTCTAGGAAGTCGTCCAGGCTGTGAGTCTTGTGGAAGGCTGGGATGCTCTTGTAGTAGATAAAGATGGACTCCATCATGGCCACAGGATGCCTCAGGATGGAAAAGTAGAAGGTATCCTCAGGCATCACTTTTGCCACCTGAGACATGATATAGGAAGACTTTTATTTTAGAGATGGCATGTTGAAAAATTCAAGTTGTACTTACCTAAAGCTCTCCAAAAAATGTTTTTCTTGTATTTGTTTAAATCTTCTTTACATCCCATCTTTAAATCAAATGCCCTGACACGCTGGGATTTTTCGGTTGGAAAATTTCTAAATCTAATGTACTTCTGCCAGCCTCTTAAGATTACCAACCCTAGCTTTAAATCCATTTTTAAGAGAAATAAAATCTCAAGAAACTGTCAAACGTTTTTTTTAACAAACTCTAAACCCAACATGATCTTCTATGTTTTAACAATTGACTACCATTCTTCATAGAAATTATTTTAATGAATATATATGTTAAAAATTCCTTATATTATTACTCCAGACCCACACAGTATACCAAGTTCCACCGTACCCACATTCAGCCTTAAGCTCTCACAATTTGTTTCAGCATTCAACCAACAGGAGTCCATGTAGACATGTACACTGGGCTATGCATTCATCCATACAGTACACATAAGGCATGAAAACTTGATTCATTTTCTGATGAAGCTTACCTCAGATTTTCTAAACCTCATGTGGTTGCACATGATGTGGAACTCCCTCACACTTCGGCTGCTGACACCTTCCACAAAATGTGAAGCAAATAAGAACGGGTAAAAAAGCTGGCTGTGTTTGTTCAGAGGGAGGGCAAAAGTCAAGTTCCTGCTTTCCCCATAGCGATACAGAATATTTAAGATGGTGCTGCTTGCTGTTTTGTGTGTCTTGAGGAAAACAATGTGAGACTTTGGTGGGCAGGTTGCTTTAGTGTGGACACTGTTAATGTGAGACTTTAAAAAACGTGATGGATTGGGAGTGTCTGCAGTTAAACCTTTCCAAGTACTGTGGAGAGCCAAAGAACCTGGGAGTCCAAGGATTGTTCCATGTTTTGGTAGAAGCAGCTTCCCAGGTGAAACTTTCCTGGCCTCCATCTGAGAGTCTCTAGCAAGGATATCTACAAGTTTTGACAGACTATAATGTGATTGCTTTTGATATCCCTCATTGTGATGATGAAGATCTGCAGTTCTGTCTGTCTGCAGCGACTTCATGTCTTCCTTTAATGCAAGTGAAGACTCAGATTGGATGCCTTCCCAGACATTTTGCTCAGTAGGAAACAGGTGCTGTTTGCTGACAGTGAATCTCAGATGTGGGAGTTCTGTCAGCTTGTCATTCCTAGGGAGAAGTCATTGAAATACTTTACGACACATTTTTTTATTTGGGTTCAGAAATATTCATTACACCAGCAAATTAAACTTGTGATATTGTCAGGTTGTCATATGAATTAGAATGTGGTTTACATACAAACACAGAAAATATTAAGTATTATAAACCTAGTCTCCTGACTTTCCCTGAATATATCACCCAAAAGATTCCTGGAACTTCTTGCCATAAAATAAATGTGATTTTTTTTCAAATCTGTTGAATGCAGACCTGTTGGTGTGTTCTTGGATTTGAATTGTGTTAAGATCTCTGCTTTTTGAATGTCACTCTGTACTGACATGATTAAAGATGGAGGCCTCTATGACACTTGTTCATTACCATGATATTATTTGTCATTTAGCAGATACTCTTATCCAGAGCGACTTACATAGTGAACTAACTACAGGGACAGTCTCCCTGGAGCAGCTCAGGGTTAAGTGTCTTGCTCAGGGGCACACTGGTGGCAGCCCTGGTATTGAACTCACAACCTGGTGTTGTATTTGGAAGTTGTACCACTAGACCACTAGGCCACCACCACCTGTATAATATACCATAATAACAACATATTAAGCTACAACAGTTGCATGGTGGTGTTTTGAGAAGGTGTTTTGGTGTCAAATATGCCTTAAGGTTGACACTCAGCTGCATACAAACACACACTCTTGGGTTCCTTCAGGTATTTCTTTCCTAGAGATGAGAGCAAAGTTTGGCAAGAATTCCCAGGAAATAGTGAGATCCCACTTCACTGCATTCAACCCTATTCCTGACCCACGCTTTAAAAATGCATATAATATGATAGACATGACATACTATTTGAATTTGATATCATGAATTTCATTATAATTTCAGTCAGTCAACAATATTAATGTGAATATATAATATGCACAGCAGTCATGTTTGGCGTCAAGGCTCTGAGCTCATACTAACTTCGGCCCAAAGGAAAGGAAGACTCAAGAGCTCAGAGCCTAGTGGATACAGTGGAGGCAGGCAGCAGCAGGTTTTACCTGGCCTGACGGGCGACAAAGGTCTGGATGGCAATACAGACCACGAGCAGGATGAGGAGGATCCACAGAGAGTGACGCCTGCTGCACAGCCCTCTCCTCACACACCTGCAGGGAACACACACACACACACACACACACACACACACACACACACACACACACTGAAAGCCTTCCTAGTATCAGCATAAAATAAAACAATAAAATATAATTTGATGCCGTTGTCTAACTCCAATATAATGACTATGATAGAATTTGATAGATCTTTGATTCACAATGACTATTATCAGCATTGTTTAATTACAATTGAGAAACATAATATTTTCAGATCACCACACATAGAAGCTCTCTGCTTCAAATAAACAAATACTTTTAACTTTTCATTAAAAAAAATGATATTATTCTAGTTTTGAATAATAATAATAATAATAATAATAATAATAATAATAATAATTAATACAAGAAATTGTATCAAATGTGTCAAACATCACCACCGTGTTACTGATGTTTGCACCTGAAGCAAATGGAACTAATTATGTATCGATCCAACCAAAGTTGAGGAGATGCAGATTTATAGCTTTTGTTTGGCACCTTCAGCAGACACTCTGGAACACTCTGTGGACATGTTCACTCACCAGACAGAGCGTTGAAGTTAGATTAATCATTTTGGTGTCTTGGCTTTGTGGTAATTTTGCCTGGCTTGCTTTTTTATTTTGTAACTCGCTACATTGGGGATTTGTTTATTTGAATAAAGGCAATCGGGTGAACTGTGCTTACTTGTTTAGATGCAAATTGGGGAGTATCACACATGAGTTTTAGTTTTCTTACCCTGCACTTTGCATTTTCAATGACAATATTTGTATGATGTTTTATTTGACTGTTGCCTCTGTGTTTAGTGTCCTGTCTGTCTGTAACTTGTGTGGTACTGTTACCATCTGATCAGGTCTCTCTTGAGAATCAGACCCTGTGTCTCAATGAGATTTTACCTGTATAAATAAAGGCTAAATAAAAAAATTAATATCCACAGTGCAAAGCACACGCAAAGTCCATGGTTCATTGCTGTATCTAAAGCATGCATTAAAATCTGCACGGCAATTTTCATATTGTATGGAAATGAGGTAAACCATTAGCTGCCTGCAGCTGTAAAGATGCACATTAAAATTGCAAAGCCCTATGTTTAAAATGGTCAGCAGTGATGTTAAGTGAGGTAGGAGGGCAGAGAGTTTGCAGACATCAGGTCTTAATGAGGGGGAAAAAAGCCACGGGTTTCCCCGGGCTACAGCAACATCTGGAGCCATGCCTACTCCTCCTCCAGGGCTCCCTTTGCAGCCCTCACAAACACACATGAACTTTTAACCTCTGTGTGTTAGAACGTAGCTCTAGGTAGGCAACACTTGTCTTTTTGAAAGTTCCAGGCATCTCTCTGCCAACAGTGGGATGGAGCTCAGTCAAATGCACAGCCAGTGTAAGTGCAGAGCAATGTGACCTCCTCACTCTCTGTGGACTGACAGCTTCTGATACGTCCCTGCACAGAGGTCTTCTCACAGCCAGGTCACCATGAGCAAAGTCATCATATTTATGATGTGAAACAAACACCAGGCTGTAGATATGAAGTCTGGGGAGAATGTGATATCAGCAACAGAAGATGAGTCTCAAATAATAGCACAAGCAAAATGTTGCATACAGTTTTCAGTCGCTTATTATTTCCAATGACTTCTACTTTTCTCAGCCCTGCAGATATCACATCAAACGCCTCCCAGGAAAGAGCGGGAGTATGTCTTTTGAGTTGCTGAGAGACTTTTAATGTAATACATCTGTGCACAGTAAAAAAAAAATTAACAATAGCTTACCAACATTCAAAAGAAAAAGGCGATGTGAAACTGACGCGAAAGACATCAGTTTGGATTGAATGTTCGTTCTCTACATCTTCAATTAAAACTCCATCTGCTGAGAAAGGCTGTGTGATACGATCCAACAGCTACTAAATACACTAAATGAGATTGTTTTTTCAACTACTGTTTACAAAGTCAGGAATAAACTTCCAATTTTAACTTTTAAGCCAACATAGACAATAAGTCCTTAATGTCATGAGCCCTCTCCCTGCCTGGTAACACCACTAATTGTTTTCAATTACCTCCACCTGTCTCTGCTCCACCCTCGTTAACTTACCAGCTGCACTGCATTTACTACTCATCATGCCCTGTATAGAAAGCCCTGTTTTTCAGTCTACACTTGTCAGATCATCTGCCTGCCTGCCTGCCTGCCTGCAACCAACCAACCAACCAACCAACCAACCAACCAACCAACCAACCAACCGGGCCCCAGTGCATGCCCCTCTAACCGTCTCTTTGTCCCAGCAGATCTGAGGTCTCAGGTGATTCAGTGGGGGCACGACTCTCGCCTGGCCTGTCACCCCGGAATCACACGCACCCTCCATCTGCTCTCCCAACGTTTCTGGTGGCCGTTGATGAGAAAAGATATCCAGGAGTTTGTTAGAGCTTGCAACCAGCACAAGACCCCCAGTCAGCCCCCAGCTGGGTTACTCCAGCCTCTGCCAGTGCCCATGCGACCCTGGTCCCATATCTCCCTGGACTTCGTTATGGGCCTTCCGCTATCTGAAGGAAACACTGTCGTCCTCACCATCGTTGACCGCTTCAGTAAAATGACCCACTTCGTGCCCCTCCCAAAGCTGCCAACTGCAAAGGAGACCGCCCGGGTGGTCTTGGAACATGTGTTTCGAGTCCATGGTCTGCCCAGGGATATTGTGTCAGACCGAGGCCCTGAATTCTCTGCGGCCTTCTGGAAGGAATTCTGCAACCTTCTTGGGGCCACCGCCAGTCTGTCATCGGGATTCCACCCACAGTCGAATGGTCAAACGGAGCGCATGAACCAGGAGCTGGAGAAGGCACTGAGGTGTGTGTGACCTCACGCAACCCCCGTGCTTGGGCCCAACATCTTCTCTGGGTAGAATATGCCCACAACTCACTCACCAGTTCTGCCACCGGACTCTCCCCCTTTCAATGTGTTTATGGATATCAACCACCTCTGTTTACCAGTCAGGAGGGAGATGCTACCTGTCCCTCTGCGCTCGCCTATGCCCGCCGCTGCCGCCGCACATGGGCCCAGAGTCGCGCCACACTCCTGAAGTCCAGTGCAAGCTATGCTATCGGAGCTAACCGGAGGAGGACCCCAGCACCAGTTTACCATGTCGGACAGAAGGTCTGGTTGTCGGCTCGAGATATACCACTGCGGGTGGAGTCGCGGAAACTGGCGCCTCGCTTCATTGGACCCTTTCCCATACAGAGGGTCATCAGCCCTACGGCAGTCCGACTACTGCTACCCAAGACCATGAAGATACATCCCACCTTCCACGTCTCCAAGCTCAGACCTGTACATGAGAGCCCACTGGTCCAAGCACCACCACTGCCTCCTCCTCCGCGCTTCCTCGACGGTGGCCCCGTTTACACGGTCCGGCGACTGCTCCGCTCTCAACTAAGTGGTAGGGGCATCCAATATCTGGTGGACTGGGAGGGTTATGGTCCTGAAGAGAGGTCTTGGGTTCCCGCTGGAAGAATTGTGGATCCGGCCCTCATCACTGAATTCCATCGCCAACACCCTGACCAGCCATCTCTCCGACGGGGTCGGCGCAGGGCTTCTTGCCATGTAGATCCACTTCCAGGCCCTGCTGCCCCTGCTCCGGGGTCTAGTCCTGACCCTGAACCTGGTTCTGAGCTGGGGCCCTCGGATGTCGAGTCTTCTGATGGAGACGGTGCCGCTGAGGATATGGACTCTGACCGCTCAGAGGAATTCTGACCCTCCGCCGGCTTCCCCTCCTCCCGCCCGGCTTGGTGGTGTTTCTTGGGGACTTCTGGAGCCGTCCCTTGGGAGGGGGGTCCTGTCATGAGCCCTCTCCCTGCCTGGTAACACCACTAATTGTTTTCAATTACCTCCACCTGTCTCTGCTCCACCCTCGTTAACTTACCAGCTGCACTGCATTTACTACTCATCATGCCCTGTATAGAAAGCCCTGTTTTTCAGTCCACACTTGTCAGATCATCTGCAAGCCTACATCGGAAATCCTGCCTGCCTGCCTACCTGTCTGCTTTCAACTCTGACTCCTGATCTGTGATCTGTTACTACTACTCTGATCTCCAGCCCCGGTAAACCCGACTTGCCTTCCGCCTTACGACTACGAGTTTAGAATATCCCTGTGTGTGTGTGTGTGTGTGTGTGTGTGTGTGTGTGTGTGTGTGTGTGTAATATAAAACCTTGATCTCGAAATTGCGCTCCTGGGTCCTCGTCTGTCTGTCCTGACACTTAAAGTGGTCAGAAATCTGGACATTTGAGCATTTATAATAGAACAGGGCAAACTCCATCTGCTGAAGATCATGTGACACAATCAACGACTCCAGAATTATTTATATAAGAGAACAGAAACTAAAATCAGCAGAGTTAATTCAGCCTGCGAGGAACATGAATGTCTGTACGTTCATGGAAAGTGAAGATATTTCGGTCTGAACAACAAATATCAACCTTGGTGATATGTGACGAAATATCCCAGGATCAGAGTGATATCAGAGGGATACATCATGAATGTCAGATAAGCCAACCCAGCACTGATGTACATATACATGTCAGTATTTACTGTAATGAACAAGTCAGTCTTGGTGAGGAAACATCAGTGAACAGTCCAGAGTGTCACATTGACCTGAAACGTCTGTTTGCCTTTAACATGTTGCAAAACAAAGGTTTTGGGTCTGGACAGTAGCCCTGTCTGACCTTAAACTGGCCTCAAGGTAACAACACCGACCCACATCCACACAACCAGGAATACTGTTACACTTATCACATCTAGTCAGCAGACTGTAATCTGATGCTGATTAGCTAACATTTCGCACAGGAACCTGATATCAGCACCTAGCTGAGTTAGCCAGCAGATGCAAATTTGGCCTTTTGATTTGTTTGCTGTTCACATGACAGCTTTCTTGGATGTTAAAAGGTTTTTAAGGAACAAACTAAGACTATTAAGAGCATGAATATGTGCACATACACATCTACCCTATATTTCACTCTGACACACTTCTTGACAGTCATTTCTTTTCACAGGAAATGACCCTAGTTAATTTAATTGAGTTGGAATGTATTGTCAGGGAAATAAAATACTTAAAACCCAAGACAGTCCAAGTCATTGTAGCTCTATGTAGCTTTATGATATTCAAAATATAAACAAATGGCTCTTGTAAGCAATTGGTACATCTTTATATGTCCACAATTTTGGACCCATTCAAAATCCTACACCGACCTGCACAAAACACATTTTCAGCTGAACAAGAGCAGCAGGACATGCCATTAGCTCTGCACCTTTCAGTTCATACTCTCCATTTGCCTCAAAAACACATTTTTTCTCCTGTGATAAATATGATGTACCACAAAATCAGAAAAGGGGCTGTAGTCAACAGACTTCTACTATGAGTCAAGACGGAGTCAAAGAGCAAGGAAACTAAACACTGGATTCAGGATATAGAATAGTTGATTGGCATTGATAAAGCACCAGTTCAGTCCTCAGTTCAGTGAAATGTGATAGGAACCGGAAAACAACGTAACTTTATCTATAAACATTTGCAAAAATTATATTTAGCAAATATTTTTGCAACACTTGTATGCAATAAAGAACATCCAATAAGGATGCTTGGTTGTGTTACACTGGCCTCTAGATTCATGGTTATAAACTGCAGATAAAAGCCAATATTGCTGCAGCAGTAACACAATCTCTCATTTGAAATGAGAGAAAATGTGGGTGTATTTGTGAACATTCTACACTCAGGCTCGTAGCTACCACTGAGGACACAGGTATTATACTGTTCTCGATTACCAGCCGCGACAGCAAAGCTGGTGTTGTTTTCACCTGGTGAGTCTGTGTGTGTATCGTCATGGCAAAAAGTGTTGCTAGAGACACCTACTGTAGCAGGAGCTACCACAGAAGAGTACTTTGCCAGGTGTTTATATTTCTGACTGTCTGTCTGCCTGTGGACATGTGTGTGATATCTTCACAATCGTGCCAGATCCAGTGTACACAGGTGTGTGGTTGAGATCAAGATGAAGTCTAATTTCAAAGATGGGTGTTCTCTGAGCAAGGGCGCCAAAAGCAAAGGGTAGAAATATTGATTTACTTTATGCCCCTGGCCATATTTGGCATCCAGGCTGGTGTGGCCCGTAGTCTGATTTAATTCAACCTGGGATTGTTTTATATTTACAGTTAAAACTTCCATATGGTGGATATTTTATCACCTGATTCAAGGAGTCTCTAAGATGCTGTCTACAGCCCTTCTTGCTCTGCTCAGGGTTGACTGTATGACCTATGATAGATGCAGAAAAGTCCATAGAGTCAAGCCCGAGACTGTTATAATTTCAGTTCATATTGTCCTCACATGGTGCATATTCCTCAAACTAATACACTGAGAATCTGGAGTCAGGTAGCTATATTCAAGCACATAATTACGGGTTGGTCTGTGGACAAACAGTGAAGCTGCCCTCAAGGGCAGTACAGTAGGGGCTAACAGCAACTTTTTCCCCTGAGCTCCTTACAATCCGTCCATGCCAATAACTTATTAAGACACTTGAAGTTTATTTGTTCTGCGTAAAATACTGTATCTCTGATAATTAACTTGGTTAGATCAGGGATATTTGATGGGGGGTTTTTATATTTGTTTGATATGCCTCTTATCATTTTTTTTTGTGGGTTGGAAATGATAAGTAGTTCAAATGAAATGGTTGTTATCATTTTGATATGCCGACAGAGGTATCTCAATACATTCCATTTGTTTCAAATGAATCTAGTATATTTATCGCATAATTGTTAATAATAATAGAACCTGTTTACTGATATTTAGGGCTGCTGATAACTATTTCAACATTTTTCCTAATTATTTTTATTTGTGTTGGATATTTTCCACAATTAAAAGGAGCAGACCTTCTTAACCACATAATGTACATAGGCCTATTGTGATAAGAAAAACACACTTTTAACTCATTTCAGCCATAGTCTGATGAGTTCAAATGCTGATTTAAACCTGTGTAACAGCCTAGCTTTAAATTCAGTTCGACTCTTTCAGTTTATCATAAAAATGTTTTCACTCATTTGACAGAGAGCAGTAGAGGAGCAGTACATGAGTTCAGTTCTGGTTCTGTCTATACAGTCAGGCTGTCAGTCACCGGTCAGGGTGTTTATTTACTGATTTTTATCGGAAATAAAAACTTCCTGAGATGGTCTATATTCGTCCTCTGAGGCTGTTTCTGGAATGTTAAACAATCTCCGAGAGCGGCAGAGTAAGCAGAACATGAGCGGACTTACGAGGTTACAGAGCTCGGAGCCTGGTCTCTGATCCATCTCCTCGGCGGGGACAGCATCTCCCCGAAACCCCCGATAAACTCCCGCTCCGACTGTCTGCACGATCCTCTTCCAGTCTGCAGTCGGTCTCTCTTTTTTTCTCTCTCTCTCTCTCTCTCTCTCTCTCTCTCTCTCTCTCTCTCTCTCTCTCTCTCTCTCTCTCTCTCTCTCTCTCTCTCTCTCTCAGTGTGTGTCTTGCTCTCCCGACTCCTCCTGCTCCGTCATCACTTTACAGAGCTATCGGATCTCAACCACATTATAGCTCCACTTTAAAACACAACAGGCTACTTGCCTACACTATACAGCTTCTATACTTTATACTGCTCGTACTCCGTACTCCAGGATTTATAGAAATATTTGTTATAAATGTATAGCTCTGTAGTTTCATGGAATGAGGTATCCCCTCAGGCTTTGACATGCTCTGACACATTCTGCTGCTTCTGTTGTCTGTCTCTTTCACTTGTTGTTGGCTGAACTCACTCAATTTGTCCATGAAATACGATCCAGGATGTATATCTGTTTGAGGCTAAACACTGCACCATGGTGATCTACACACTGCAAAAAAAGTAAATGTTTACTAACTTAGAAATCTTAGCCTGTTGGCTTTTAAGAGACTGTTAACTGTCCTGCCTTAGAAATAAACTAATTGTTGTTGTTAGTCGTGTAGCATCCTTGATGTATTTTCCAGTCTGTGGCACCCAGTGAATAAACCTTCCGCGTGATAGTCAGTGTAAACCATTTTGAAAATAGATGTGTCCCTGAAGGCTCATTCACCAGAAATAGCCTTCATTTGTCAGTAATGACTAATTACTGAATTTAGCTACACTTAGGAGTCTGCTCAGCAGTAACGTACCGGCTGTATACAGACTTTCCATACTCTGACCTTTTTTACTTTCAAGTGGGATACATGTAAATAGGCTATTTCACATGATAACACTCAAGACAGATTCAATGTCTGTCAACAAACCACCCTGATGAAGATCAGTGAAGGCCACTACCCCACCAGAGACTCAGAAACTATCGCTGAATTCAAAAGATCGGTTTACTTTGTAACAATACTTGCTTTAAAAACCGTCCACAGTGATGTCTGTGGATTGTCCAGAATAGCAGCAGAGTTTATAAGCCATGGTTCATTTCCCGTGGAATTTTCTTGGAAGAACTGCATATTTAAATAAAACAAACAGAAAATATATTGGGGTGGTAACAAAAGAAAAGTTTAATAGCGATGTGTACATACATTTTACATATTATATTTATATATGTATATATATGTGTCTATTAAGACTTTCTTTTTGTGGTGGATGGCAGTCAACTCATGACCTGTTTTCTAAAATCTTTGATACATAGTTAATTCCTCTCACCTCTTTTGTAATGGAGTGGATGCAGAAATCTCAGACACAGATATAGCATTACAAAAATACATATACATATATATATATATATATATATATATATATATATATATATATACTATATATATTGTTTTTTGTGTTTCTTTGCTTGTCCAGCTGTTGATGACAACACCAAAGGATGCCTGAAGCTGACGATCTCATAGACAAAGGTGATCCACACCAACCACAGGCTCTTTTCAACTCGCAACCTCTGAGTCCTTTCTTCTCTGCCATCTTAACTTTCTCTCTGACCTTTCTCTTTTCATCTCTCTCTTAAGGTTTCCTGCTTTATTTTGAGTCCAGGTTCCCCAAAAAATGGGAAGTGCATGTCTGAGTAACCTAGCCATTAGATTTTAATAGTCTTTTCTTCAGCGCATTTGAAGCATGTTTAGATGTTTGGAAATTGTGCACGTTAAGTTATTTTTCTTTGTAAGAAATTAGATGCAAGCAATTGCTTGCGTGGGGTGAGGAGGTGCAGTCTGAAAGATGTTTTTCTGACTGGTAGAACATGGGCAGTGAGTCTGCTTTTCTGACTTCAGTCGGGAGTTACACCACGGTGGGACGGGAACAGATGCTGAGATGAGGGTCTTCTGAGCGATGAGTGTCAGGTTTGATAATGGCATGGAGGTAGGAAGGTGAATCACCCTTCATGGCCTGTAGGCCAGAGTCTTGAACTTGACGTGCGCTGCAACAGGGAACCAGTGTAGTGAACCGAGAAGGGTGGTGTGGGTTGAACACCAGAAGTGTTGGAGCATTCTGGATTAGTTCCAGAAGTCTGAAGGCAGAAGCAGAGGCTCAGGGGAAGAGGGAGTTGCAGTAGTTCAGGTAGGAGATGACAATCGCCTGAATGAGCTCCTGGGCCGCCTCCTTAGTGAGGAAGGAGCAAATATTCCTTATTATGTACAGAATTATCTACAAGAATGGGCTACTGTCTTGTTTTCTGAGAAGGACAGGTCATTGTCAAAGTTTCCACCAAGGTTCCTTGTCATTGAGTTTGCCTCATCATACTGTTGTCATAGTGATGGACAGGCATTGTTGACATCCAGATATCTTCCAGGCAAGCAGCGATCCTTGCCTCCATCTGAATATCAAATAGGGTAAATGAGAAGAATAGTTGGGTGTCATCAACACATCAGTGAGAAGCCATGTGAATGCAATGCAATTGTACCTGCTGTGCAGTAATCAATAATCACACAATACATCTGGTGCCAATGTGAAACATTTGCTGTCAAAACTGTAGATGATGTCCCTAAAGTCCAGTACATGAAGAAAGACTGACTACTAGAGGATCCTATTTCTGCTAAATGGTGGAAAGCAATTTTTTTATAAGAACATATGTTCTCATTTTGCTGCTAAGTGAGTTTCAATATGTTACTATTTAGCTGTTACTATGTGTGACATCGCTTGTATAAATCCTCCATTAAAACCAACTTGATCCTCCCCTTGTACAATACATAGTCTTAAACAATGCAGCAGTGGAGTCTCAGGCCAGTGCTCACATGGTATTCCTGGTTATAGAGAGCACCCTTTTCTGTTGAGGGCAGTATAGCCATTTTTTGCATAAAATGTTTTTCTTAATGCCAAACCCACCCATATAATCTGCTGTCTGTGCCTCTCTTGTGTACGGGGGGGATTCAGAGATTGAGGGGTGTTAGGGGGGCTTTTGGGCCACAAAAGACTCCTTTGTCTCGGTGAACAGAGAGGTAAAACGAGCCTGCACCAGTCACCCTCACAGGGGTGAACATGGCATTGTGTAAGTCCTGCATCCCCCACACATACACTTTTCTCCTCACTCCTTCTTTGCCCAGAGAGGATGGCATTGTGTACAACCGCAGGGCAGTGAACGTAGATGTGTGTAAATCGAATGTGCATTTGTGTGCGTCAGTGTGTGTAGATGCAGGGGGACAGGAGTGGCAGGTCCTAAACACATGGTGTGTTGAGGATTAAATACATATCTTCCTAATTTATAATTTAATTAATTAATTAGATTAACATGGTAATTTATGCTGCACACCTAATCTGCTCCGGAGCAGGTTATGTTCCAGATAAGAGATCAACTTGTGTAAAAGCACCGCCTGCTGACCAATCAAAGTTTGGTGGGCGGATTTTAAGATAATAGGAAGAAGTTAAAGGCTATATAGTCATAATCCAGGCTAAAAGCAACAGTTGAAACCGCCAAATGCAGGAAGAAGAGTTGGAAAACAATCTTTAACTGTGTGAATGCATAAATTAACAGGTTTTTTAATTAAATATAAGAACATAATTTAAAGCGGTCAATAGGTTTGTGTTCATATCTCATAAACACCTACAGCATACATAAATGTACCCGGAGCAAAGTGCATACAGTCTGTATGACTTTAAGAACCCGACTCCGACATGTCACACTTATATCAAGTCATATCATATATATTCACTTTGTGTCAGCTTCTTGAGCCGTGTGACCCTTCGGAGTCGTGTGCCTACAAGATCTACTCGTGCCCTAGATGGGCAGTGATATTTTATATCTATTCATTTACACATTCACACAGTTGGAGATTTTTTGCCAGCTGTCGTTCCTGCATTTGGCAGTTTAAACTGTTACTCTTAGCATGGATTATGTGTTAAACTTCTTCATATTTGTCTAATATAGTAGTTTACTCTTCATTTGTAAAATATGTTGCTCTGCTGACAGTAGAATTGTCCATGTTTATGTTTGGTCATACGCTGAAAACCCCGCCCCTTTTATGTGAATGCGCTCATAGTCAGTCTGAGAAACCCTGGGTTCACTTACTGAGTTGATAACCACCTTCCTACAACCGTTTAGCGGGATCACGGTTGTTAGGGTTAGTTAAAAGGCAGATGACACAAATATATCCTGTGTACGTTGAACTCGTTTCATAGTACAGGCCTCTGGTCTTGGAGAATACAATGTTTAAGGGAAAGCCTGTGTTACAAAGAGGAGTTTGAAAGACGTGGACAAGTCAGGGAGGGTTCAATGTTAGGTACTATCCTGATGCATTTTGGAAAGTGTGTGATCCAGGAGTTTTGGCGCTTGGCCCATACTAGAGAATAAAGGGCAATCCACACAGAGAGCCTTTTTGAAGTCCGTCACTCGCTAATGTCACGGAACAGATGAGCATACATTTGATATAACAATCTACACTGACTCTGAGACATGTGTGTGTGTGATGTCACTATGCTGATGTAGCTCCCAGTAAAAGTCAAGTACAACAATTCATCACTGAGATACAACTTTAAGTGTCTTTGTTTTAATGAACAACATAGAAATTAAGTGAAATTAGTGGCTGCTTTGGAAAGTGGCAAACGACTTTCAACTTCATCTCTCTTTGGAAAATGGTCAGCAGTGATGAAAAGTACATGTCATTTGTAGTAAAGGTGTCAACAGAGGGAGTTGGCAGTGACAGGGTGGAACATGAGGAACAGCCATGACAACACATTTAGAGGAAAATAGGAAAAAGGTTAGGTTACGATTCTGTTGTCAGCAGAACAATAAATCATGCTGAACATGAACCCTTCTTGTTACACATCTGGAAATTAACTCAGGCTGTTGGGTGGGTACATAAATGCCTTTGCCCGATTGTGGCCACTTAAAATGAGTTGCTGTCTAGAGAGTGATGAGAGTGAGACAACAAACGTACAAAACACAATATCTCTTTAATGCATGCATGCATGGCGTCTCACGTTGTTTGCACACTACAGTGGGTTACATAGAGCCTTATAAAGTATTACAAGCAAAGCCATAAAACACATTCCTGTTGCAGATGCCTTCCATCGAAGCAGGAGATCTCTTCATCTACATGCCATAAAACAATTAGGTGACCTGATGAACCAGGGTCACCGTTTATAGTAATTTCACAAAGCCCCACAACATGCCACCCCCAGACATAAACACCAATTAACGATTAATTTGATATCATAACGTGTATATGATAATAGTGGCCGTGTATAAAATGAAAAGACGGCAGGCTGACGTTGTTATTGCAACTTAATTCCGCACATTACTTCTGTTAACAGCTTGTTTAGCTCTTTACAAGGTGGAGGAAGCGTGTCACTCCACTTGTTATTTTGCAGAATACAGTGTGTTGCTATCTGCTTGTTGCTCTTTAAGTAAAGATAGCTGCTGTATGCTAACATGGTATCTGTGGATTAGCAGTGCTTACTAACTGGGAATCTTTTGGCAAGCCTTGTCGTAAAAAGAAGGAGAATCTGCCTCTAAGCAGGCTGGAGTTTGATCAGAGAACCATCTGATGTGTAGAGCTGTGGTAGTCTGTTCAAGTGGGCCAATGCCAGCGATCCACCAACTGTGGCCAATTGGAGCCGTGGAGAGAAGGGCAGTGGAAAAAAAGAGGACTAACATATTTGAGGCGTCTCTTTTTATCCTGGCGAGGTTTCACACCAAGGTGTGAAAAGGTATATTGTAGGAAATAATAGAGGGTTTTGACAAACTTTAAAGGATCCTGGGAAACTGAGTCCCATGGCTCAATACCCATGATTTGAGTTCCCAAAAATGTCATAAAGATTACATAAACCTTTAATACCCAGAGTGTGGAGTCCCAACGGGGCTCTGGTCGGGGTGGGTTCTGACAAATATTTACAAACGATTTACGGGTTGTGTTCGGGCCTACTTTACATGGTGCTTTTTTTGTGAAAATGTACAGTAAAAATAAATAAAAACGAAAGGAAAGCAGAAAGAACTTTAGTGTCTGCTAGTTGTAGCTGCACATTAAGCTAATTCGCCACAGTGCAAGTAGTAAACAAGGAAGCGAGGTGGAAAGCTGTTGATCTCGCATTGCTGTGTTAGGTATGGCAAGCCAGCAGGAACATTCTTGTGTGGGTGGGTGGTGTTTTTAAGCCATTAGATAATGACAAGGATCAGTTGTGTTTGGGGCATCAACAAACGCAATACTGCTTAAGGAGAACTCCCTGCATGGTCTGTTTCATATTGCCTGCACGTACCAGCAAGGCCTGTTGCCACTTGAAGCAGGCAAGCCCTTCTCTCTCTCTCTCTCTCTCTCTCTCTCTCTCTCTCTCTCTCTCTCTCTCTCTCTCTCTCTCTCTCTCTCTCTCTCTCTGAAGAGTCCCCCCCCCCAAAAAAAAAGCTAGCTGAAGCCAAAATAGAAAGAGAGGAGTATTTAGGGCTCTGGCAGGGTACCATGCATCCTCTTAATTTTGGGGCTTCAGCTGACCAACCTGATATAGGCCCTTTTCCGCCTTTGGTAAAATAGGTTATCAGCAGGGCGGCCTCTGGATATCACCGTAGCTGAAAAAAAATTACAGCACCCCCCACTCGATTTGAGGAGATTGTGAAGGTGAACCCACTAGTGCTGGTGCCCCTCCAGCTAGATTTTAAAGACCTGTTGTACATGCAATTACAGTCACGGCCACCAGACCCCTGGGGGGACCCAACAAGCCAGCACTTCCTTTCAACCCGTTACACAGCAGCATGGTTTGCTTTGAGGGCAAACCATGGGTCATGGTGAACACAACCCAAGTGTACCAGCTCTTTAACGAGGTTGGCTACTTGCATCACCGTGACCGACCCTGAACATTCTGAGGTACTACAGTTACAAGCAGAGCGGCTCTAAAGTTAGATCAACGTTTTGAAGTGGTTATCAGCAGGAAACTACGGCTCTTGATGTTGCCCTCCCGTAAATCCCTACTGCTCCCCGACGGTTTCAGTATAATGTCGGGCGAACCTCCTGCCTGATTTTAATGATCTTGGTGTGAAAACCCTTTGGTTTAACGGTAGCCACGCACAAGTGGTCTGCGTCCTGCAGAAGATTCTTGAACAAGAGAAGACTGCTGGTTTCTCCTCCAGCTCCAATCTTGGCAAGGCCACCTTAATTAGCAGAAGCTGCAGGATTGTGAATGGGCTGCTTGCTAAGCTGCACAGAGCTATGGCTAGGCAGATCCTTTTGGCTAATTCTGGGACAATATGTCCTGTCCGGTCAGGTGATGGAACGTTCTGAGGTTTTCATCCTAGTGACGCCCTATATTCACAAACTGAGGGGCCTAGGCTATACAAACTTGTGATTGTGGGCTCACCCCCTCTTCTGCTCACTCAGCTCTGTGCATGTTCCGGTGGAACACATTGCCCTCTCAGTTCAGATGGAAGGGGTGAGGCTGGTTTTGGCTGACTCTTTCGCCCTCCATGATGTGGTTGTAAGCCATGGGAGCTCCCACTTTGAAGGGACTGCTGTCTCAGTCGAGTGGGACCCTGTTCCAACTCTTACTGGGGGCCCAGATAAGTAACCTGGCCCTGAATGGGACGGCCTCCTGGCCTCCTTGAGAGAGTCTTGATAAGACAGAAAACGTATGGTTACATGTAACTTTGGTTCTCTGAGTGAATAGACTATGTCTTAGGCCGCTCAGAGATGGTTCAGTTCCAGTCAAACTGTCAATGATTCCCCGCCAGTGTAGGTGCTTTACGGGTAAACTGCAGGGCATGGCCAGCCAGGGAAACTGTTTGTCTAAAATAAGTATCCTCATAACCTGACGCCAGGGGGGTCATTCCCTATACATATGGAATATGTAACAGAGTGTAGAAATAGTCTCTTCACTCTGAGAACCATGGTTAAAATGTAACTGTTAAGATAATCTAATGAACAATGTCTTATTTATTAAAGGCCCTGTCACACATGCTCGTATGGCAGAAACGTATACGAAAAATAGGTTTTTTTTGCCTTTTGTCAAAATTTGTCAGAGTCCTAATACATCCAACTTTTGATCGGATCGGATTGGATCCGGAACGAGCACAGAGTCGTATGTCTAACAGATTGATACGCATACATAACATATCCCATACATGCACAAAACGTATTCGACTAATACATAACGTAATGGTTCTGTCACACAGGTCCGTATGGCGGAAACGAATGCCGGCACATTAGAAATACACGGCATTACGCTGGTGTGCGTCGATATAAATTAGGGGTATGTTGGACATAAGTAGTATTCGTGAGGAACATGGCGTTTTACGCTAGGGTACTGTGTTGAACGCTGAAGCCGTAAACATATTTTGAGCATGTTCAAAATATTCTGACGTACCTAACGTGTGGGTCATAGTTTCATGCATACGGAAAGTTACGTAAGACATACGTGATGATGTCAGAGGTACGGCAGTCATATATATATATATACATATAAGTTGATATACGAGACGGTGAACCCAACAGCTGATTTATTGATAACGAGTGGATAACCCATTCGTGACGACGGAGTGACCTATTAAACATGCTGTACAGTACAGCTAGCATTTCTGGAGCGAGAGTATAAATAGGGTCCCTGTGAGTAGCTCATCCTCACTTCTTCACAGCACGTCTTGCTGAATACATCAACCCAGCATCAGAGAGCATGGAAGATGCGGAGAGGCTGCGTCAGGGGTACATCCTAGCCGTTCTCCAGCATCAGCATGATGTAAACTAATTGGCGCTTTTCCAGCTCTGCGCCAGTAGGAGAAGGAGGAGAAGAGGGCAACGGAGGATCTGGATCAGAGCATGGATCGGTAGGCGACGCAGTATGGCATATACGACCGGCTCCTGCTGGAGCTTCGGAACGAGGACCCCGCATCCTTCACCAACTTCATGCGGATTCCCCCCCGAGATGTTATACGAGCTGCTAGCCAGAGTGGGTCCCAGGATAACCAACCAACCTGGTACAGGGCGCCGATTGAGCCTAGCCTGAAGCTTGCCCTGACTGTCACCTTGCCTCTGGGAGCAGGTATGCATTGATGAAGTTTGGCTGGAGGGTCCCTCACAACACCCAGTCACTCATCGTCCAAGAGGTGTGCCAGGCAATCATTGATGAATACCTGGAGGAGGTGATCAGCTGCCCCACCACTCCTGATGGATAGCGCACCATTTACGACGAGTTCCGCATTAAGTGGAACTTTCCCCACACCTTAGGGGCACTTGATGGGAAGCACATTGTCCTCCAAACAGTGGGTCCATGTACTACAACTACAAAGGATTCTACTCCATTGTTCTGATGGCGCTTGTAGATGCGGACTTCAAATTCATCTGGGCAGATGTCGGTGGTGGGTATTTGCAATATGAATCACACAATTTATGATAGATGAATATGTGGTGTGAGCCTATAGTTATCTACTGTTTGAGGTAACACTTTTGTTATCCTGTATTTGCAGGTATGGGGTCAGCATCAGACGCTCAGATCTACATCTCCCTGACCCGGAACCTATGCCCAACGGCACCCAGGATGTGCCCTACTTCTGGATCGGTGACGATGCCTTCGCCCTACGCCAATACATGATGAAGCCGTACGGGCAGTGGGGTTTGACAAAGGAGGAAAGGATCTTTAACTATAGGCTTTCCCGTGCCAGGAGAGTAGTAGAGAATGCATTCGGCATCCTGTCAAACCGCTTCCAGGTCCTGCTGAGTACCATGCAGCATCACCCGTCCACTGTGAAGCTCATCGTCACCATATGCGTCATCCTGCACAACATGACGAGGATGCGGCACCCACGGCTCTAGAACCAGCAGCTTGACCGTGCAGAGAACACTAACCACAATTATGTCCCAGGTGCATGGAGACTAGGCCAGAATCTAGAGGACACACAGACAGTGTCTGGACCACCCAACACCACCTCAATGGACGGAAAGACAGAGGGAGCTCATCAAACACTGGGTGAACTCACCAGGCGGTGCAGTTCCGTGGCAATACAGGATGACACGTTGACCACACACACACGTTTGTATGACAGTATTATGTATGAATATATCTATCTAACCCCGTGTTATTACAGTTATTATTATTGTTTGGACAATGTCATTATATGTCTATATATTATAATAATAATATTAACAGGAAGGAGACACTTATACAATTTGGATCAACTGTAAAGGACACCACATTGAAGTCTGAACTACAAGCTACGTTTAATGTGTGTATATGTTATGACGAACATATAAATGTAGAAGAGATTGGAATAGGTATTGGTGATACATTGACACTTTTAAATAATGAAAAGAAGGGATTACAGCCATTCAACAACTTTTATTACAATGAACATATTATAATAGCATATATACAATCATGGAATCCCTGGCAACACCTGTACACACACAATCACTCATCCTCCCTGTTGTTGGGTGGTGGTGTCCTGAAGCATATTCCCACCTTCCAAACCCAGGGAAATGTGCGTTATGCCTGATGTTGCCCACAGGTTTGGCAAACTGCTGCTGGGGTACGTAGGCTGAAGAGGAGGTGGAGGAGGCATGCACCGCTGATATTGCACAGGTTGAGGTTGATTGAAGTACTGCTGCTGCTGCATATGCTGCTGCTGCTGCTGCATATGCTGCAGAGCATACTCCGGTGTCTGGGAGGTCCATGCTGACGCTGGTTGGGCTGATAGGCATCATATGGTGAATACGAAGAGGTGTGTGACGCATACGAGGTGGATGGATGTGCCGAACTGCAACGCACATCTGGCGAAACGGGTCCTCCCAGGCTGGGGCCAGCACTGGGCTCATCGCCGTTGCTGTCTGCCTCCATCACCTCGGACAGGATGCGGTTCATGGCCAGTTTCACCATCTTGTACCTCCGCTTGGACATGGTCACCAGGCTGTCACGCACATAGCTGGCGAAGGAGGTACTCTGGGTGAGCGGCTGCTGGTGCTCCTGTCTAACCTGCAGGTCTCTGAGGGCTGCACCAGAGTCAGCGACATGCTTTTGGAGGGATGATAGAAGGGCCTCTTCGGCATCCTGCGCCCGCATTCTCATGGGCCTGCCAAGCCGCAGTTCCGCGCACGCAGCTTCAGCAGCGTCTAGGTCACCGGGATGTCCATCGATGGCAGTTTTGATCTGCAAAGACACAATAATACAAAGAATAAGCGATATGACGGAAGACTATATAGTCATTAAAAGAATGAGGTCACATATATATGTAATTCTTAGGGCAGTATTTACACTTGCAGGGCTCACGCCTGTGTCAGACAACAGACGTCAGGAAAACGAACTTGTCCTTGATCCACCGCTCCCTCTCTGTCAGCTCAGCTGCCCCATCCCCACTCTTTTTCTTATGGATGACAGACGAACACACACACACACACACACACACACACAAAACTCGTAGTCGTAAGGCGGAAGGCAAGTCAGGTTTACCGGGGCTTGAGATCAGAGTAGTAGTAACAGGTCCGGGATCACAGATCAGGAGTCAGAGTTGAAGGCAGGCAGGCAGGCTTCCGATGCAGGCTTGCAGACGATCTGACAAGTGTGGACTGAAAAACAGGGCTTTCTATACAGGGCATGATGAGTGGTAAATGCAGTGCAGCTGGTAGGTTAACGAGGGTAGAGCAGAGCAGAGCAGAGACAGGTGGAGGTAATCAGACAGAGTAGAGAGAGCAGGGAGCAGAGTGGCACATAATTGAAAACAATTAGTGGTGTTACCAGATAGGGAGAGGGCTCATGACAGGACCCCCCCCCCAAGGGACGGCCCCAGAAGTCCCCAAGAAACACCACCAAGCCGGGCGGGAGGAGGGGGTGCCGGCGGAGGGGCAGCAGGGCCTGGAAGTGGATCTACATGGCAAGAAGCCCTGCGCCGACCCCGTCGGAGAGATGGCTGGTCAGGGTGTTGGCGATGGAATTCAGTGATGAGGGCCGGATCCACAATTCTTCCAGCGGGAACCCAATCCCTCTCTTCAGGACCATAACCCTCCCAGACCACCAGATATTGGATGCCCCTACCCCTTTGTCGAGAGCGGAGCAGTCGCCGGACCGTGTAGACGGGGCCACCGTCGAGGAAGCGCGGAGGAGGAGGCGGTGGTGCTGCTGGGACCAGTGGGCTCTCATGTACAGGTCTGAGCTTGGAGACGTGGAAGGTGGGATGTACCTTCATGGTCTTGGGTAGCAGTAGTCGGACCGCCGTAGGGCTGATGACCCTCTGTATGGGAAAGGGTCCAATGAAGCGAGGCGCCAGTTTCCGCGACTCCACCCGCAGTGGTATATCTCGAGCCGACAACCAGACCTTCTGTCCGACATGGTAAACTGGTGCTGGGGTCCTCCTCCGGTTAGCTCCGATAGCATAGCTTGCACTGGACTTCAGGAGTGTGGCGCGACTCTGGGCCCATGTGCGGCTGGAGCGGCGGGCATAGGCGAGCGCAGAGGGACAGGTAGCATCTCCCTCCTAACAGAACAGAGGTAAACAGAGGTGGTTGATATCCATAAACACATTGAAAGGGGGAGAGTCCGGTGGCAGAACTAGTGAGTGAGTTGTGGGCATATTCTACCCAGAGAAGATGTTGGGCCCAAGCACGGGGGTTGCGTGAGGTCACACACCTCAGTGCCTTCTCCAGCTCCTGGTTCATGCGCTCCGTTTGACCATTCGACTGTGGGTGGAATCCCGATGACAGACTGGCGGTGGCCCCAAGAAGGTTGCAGAATTCCTTCCAGAAGGCCGCAGAGAATTGAGGGCCTCGGTCTGACACAATATCCCTAGGCAGACCATGGACTCAAAACACATGTTCCAAGACCACCCGGGCGGTCTCCTTTGCAGTTGGCAGCTTTGGGAAGGGCACGAAATGGGTCATTTTACTGAAGCGGTCAACGATGGGGAGGATGACAGTGTTTCCTTCAGATTACGGAAGGCCCGTAATGAAGTCCAGGGAGATATGGGACCAGGGTCGCATGGGCACTGGCAGAGGCTGGAGTAACCCAGCTGGGGGCTGACTGGGGGTCTTGTGCTGGTTGCAAGTGGGGCAAGCTCTAACAAACTCCTGGATATCTTTCCTCATCAACGGCCACCAGAAACGTTGGGAGAGCAGATGGAGAGTGAGTGTGATTCCGGGGTGACAGGCCAGGCGAGAGTTGTGCCCCCACTGAATCACCTGAGACCTCAGATCTGCTGGGACAAAGAGACGGTTAGAGGGGCATGCACTGGGGCTCGGCTGGTTCCGGATGGCTTCTCTGACCTGCTCCTCAATGTCCCAGGTCAAGGCAGCAACAACACAGGGGCTTGGGAGGATGGTTGTCGGCTCCTCATTGGATGCCTCATCCTTCTGAAACATCCTGGAGAGTGCTTCGGGCTTGATATTGCGGGAGCCAGGACGGTAGGAGAGCGTGAAGTTAAAACGGGTGAAGAATAATGACCACCGGAGCTGGCGGGAGTTCAGCCTCCTGGCTGTCTGGATATACTCCAGGTTTTTATGGTCTGTCCAGACCACAAACGGAACTTTAGACCCCTCCAACCAGTGGCGCCACTCCTCGAGGGCGAGCTTGACGGCCAGTAGCTCGCGGTTGCCGATGTCGTAGTTGCAATCTGCTGGAGTCAGTCTACGGGAGTAAAAGGCACAGGGGTGCATCTTGCCATCCTCTACTGCTCGTTGGGAAAGCACCGCTCCAACTCTTACATCCGAAGCATCCACCTCCACCACAAACTGCCGTCCAGCGTCAGGCATTTGGAGAATAGGGCCTGAGGTGAAACGAGCTTTGAGGGTCTTGAAAGCTTTGTCAGCGGTTGCTGTCCACTGAAACGGCTGTTTCACGCTGGTCAGCGCAGTGAGTGGTGCTGCCACTGTGCTGTAACCCCGGATGAATCTCCTATAAAAGTTGGCGAACCCCAGGAACTGCTGCAGTTTTTTACGGGTCTCTGGAACTAGCCACGACATCACAGCAGACACCTTTGCAGGATCCATTTGAATGCTGCCTTCGGTCACCACATAACCCAGGAATGAGACAGACTTGGCGTGGAACTCGCACTTCTCTGCCTTCACGAAGAGAGAGTTCTCCAGCAACCGGCGTAGAACCAACTGGACATGGTGAGTGTGGTCTGTCTGAGTCTTTGAAAAGATCAAAATGTCGTCAAGGTAAACGAAAACAAACTTATTGAGCATGTCTCTGAGGATGTCGTTTACCAGCGCCTGGAACACTCCTGGGGCATTGGTGAGACCGAACGGTATGACGAGATATTCGTAGTGTCCTGTTGGAGTGTTGAACGCAGTCTTCCACTCGTCACCCTCTCTCATCCGCACCAGATGGTAGGCATTCCGCAGGTCTAGCTTGATGAACATTGTGGCCCCTTGCAGCAGTTCAAAGGCAGAGGAGAGTAGGGGTAGAGGATAACGATTCTTGACTGTAATGTCGTTCAAGCCCCGGTAATCGATGCACGGACGGAGAGAGCCATCCTTCTTTCCGACAAAGAAGAATCCCGCTCCCGCGAGGGAAGATGATGAACGGATTATGCCAGTGGCCAGTGAGTCGTTTATGTAGTCCTCCATGGCTTTTCTTTCTGGGGCTGACAGCGAGTAGAGACGGCCCTTCAGGGGTGTGGTGCCAGGCAGAAGGTCGATGGCGCAGTCATATGGTCTGTGTGGTGGCAGAGACGTGGCCTTGGACTTGTTGAACACCTCTCTCAAGTTGTGATAACAGGCAGGAACATTGGATATGTCGGGGGCGGTGCTGGAAGCTCCCCGGTCGATTAGCAAGATGGCTCCCTTTAAGCAGGTCCGATGGCAGCCCCTCCCCCACTCGCGTATTGTGCCTGTTTCCCAGTCAAGTTGGGGGTTATGAAGACGGAGCCACAGAAATCCAAGGATGAGTGGTTGGCTGGGTGAGGGTAGGAGGTGGAACTGGATGGACTCCTGGTGGTTTCCTGACAGCAGAATTGTCACAGGGGCCGAGACGGTGTCCATCCAGGGCAGGAACGGGTGGAGTGAGTTGTTGACGGTTCACGGCCAGTTGCCGCGCGAGCTCTGTGTCCATTATGTTTGTCTCGGCTCCGGAATCCACTAGGGCGGCCAGGGTGTGAGTTGTGTCAGAAAGTCGAAGGCGGAGCTGAAGCAGGGGTTTTTGGATGGGGGGAGACTGAAGATGTGTTGAGCTCACCCGGATCTCCCCTACACCTGGTGAGCTGCGACTTTTGACGGGCAGGTAGTGACACGATGACCCTCGCCACTGCAGTAGAGACAAAGGTTTGAGGCTAGACGGCGCCATCGCTCCTCCGGGGTGAGGGAGACGCGACCAATCTCCATGGGCTCAGGTTGATTGAGTTGGCTTTGGGGCTTGACAGGCGGGGGATGGAACGTGGAGGACTCCCCCCGAATGCGGATGGCTGGTTGACTCAGACGCCCTCTCTCTTCTGCGGGTCTGGATACGCCAATCAATGCGAACGGCAAGGGCAATGGCGTCATCAAGTGTCTTGGGCTGCTCATGAGAGACGAGCTCGTCTTTAATGTAGTCCGCCAGGCTGTGGAGGAAGGCGTGCACCAGTGCCTCGGAGTCCCACGAGCTGCGACTTGCCAGGGTACGAAAGTCTATGGAGAAGTCTGCCACCGTCCGATTGCCCTGGCGGGTGGTCAGCAGTGCTTGTGATGCTTCGGTTGTTGTTGAACCTAAGTCAAAGACCTTTAACATCTCCTCTTCGAAGGCACTGAAGGAGGCACAGGCTGGGGTCTGCCGGTCGAACTCTGCCGCTCCCCACAACCGAGCTCGGCCGGTGAGATGGGTAATGACGTAACCCACCCTGGCTCCCTCCGTCGAGAAGGTCCTGGGCTGTAATGCGAACTGCACTCGGCAGCTGGTCAGGAAGGCTCGGATCTGCTTCGGGTCACCGTCAAAGCGTTCCGGATGGCCAATCTGGTTCTGGAGGCGGTACTGCCGGAACTGCAGCGTTGGACCCTGAAGCAGCTGGAGAAGACACAACAGCGGGATGGAGTAGGGCAGACGGTACTGGAACAGATGAAGCAGGAGTGGCCGCATTGGTGAGTAGCAGCAGGGCTTGGGCTAGTAGTTGTTGCTGGTGTTGGAGCTGCTGCTGCTGCTGGTTAAATTGTTGTTGGCTGAGTTGGAGCAGGGAAGCGATATCGCCGGTCATCCGATTGATGTCTCCCTCAGTGCGTTCCAGTCGCTGTAGGGCAGACATCTCAGTCTCTACCTGCATGCTGGTCTGGGCGTGCGCTGGGTCCATGATGGTCAGATCGTTCTGTCAGGACAGACAGACGAGGACCCAGGAGCGCAATTTCGAGATCAAGGATTTATTGAAAAACACACACACCGAATGAGGCACGGCAGTAGTACAGTTCAGGGATATTCAAAACTCGTAAGGCGGAAGGCAAGTCGGGTTTACCGGGGCTGGAGATCAGAGTAGTAGTAACAGGTCCGGGATCTCAGAGTTGAAGGAAGGAAGGAAGGAAGGAAGGAAGGAAGGAAGGCAGGCAGGCAGGCAGGCAGGCAGGCAGGCAGGCAGGCAGGCAGGCAGGCAGGCAGGCGATCTGACAAGTGTGAACTGAAAAACAGGGCTTTCTATACAGGGCATGATGAGTGGTAAATGCAGTGCAGCTGGTAGGTTAACGAGGGTGGAGCAGAGCAGAGACAGGTGGAGGTAATCAGACAGAGTAGAGAGAGTAGGGAGCAGAGTGGCACATAATTGAAAACAATTAGTGGTGTTACCAGGCAGGGAGAGGGCTCATGACAATGGAGACGGGTGTTTGTATCACTCAGGGATTTGAACCAGCCTAAAAGATGGAAATCTGATGGGAATACAAATTATTGATATTAGTGTAATGCAGTAGTGTGCCGTGGGACTGTGAAACAATTAGCATTTAACTATACACAAGGTTATGAATGATTTGTAATGTACTTCAGTGTTGTCCCTAGGTTAACTGCTGGGTGGGGGGGGTGTTCAAGCCTTCAATACTATTAGTTAGGTTCAAATAATAGTGAACAACACAAGTAAAACCATGATTGCTTCTTTTTCGGTCTTCGATCAGTTCATCACTTCCTCCCGATTCGTTTGCATTTAAATGCGACTCCTCCATCGCTCTGTGTGTACCTGGCCTGTACCACTACACCCGCCGTCTGCTCCCCTTCCTTCTTTCACATAATGGTATGATCCTAGTCTGTCCCCGCATGTGGACGGCCGCATGGTGTGCCCATCAAAATAAAGTCCCCTGCCCATGCATGGACCGTCGCATAACAACAGTACTTTTTTATTATTGTACACTCTTTGTTTGGAGGGGGGGGGGGGGGGCAGAGGTTGGTCGAGGCTCTGTGTTACAGGGGCACAGGCCCCTGTTGGCCCCTATCCAGAACCGGATTCTTTACGTTCTCTCCTCTACTTTCCTCCACTGTGTCTGAATGTAGGTGTGTGTGTGTGTGTGCTGAGTTCTGCCCTTTGCGATGCAGCGCAGAGGGAGTGAATGTAAATATGCAAAGCAGACACCGAAACGTGCACATATATTAATTTGTTAAATAACATAAGCGTTTAGTGTATGTAATAACATAAGCACCTGTTCAATATGACAAGTGAGTTGTGAATATAGAACAGACTAACCGTCTTGAACTTCAGGGGGGGCACAGGGAAACACTGTACATTCGGTACTTTGTCCTACACACTTATTTCACAGTAACAATAGGCCTTATATGCTTCGGCCTACATATAACGGCAAAAATCATTAAAGAAAGACACCTGTTAAAGGGAGCCCCGTTTTAGCCATTTGCGCATGGTGGGAAGTATTAGAGTGTGCCACATCAAAGGCTGTCCGCTAGTGTGAAGGAGAATAGCTAGCAAGGCTAAATAAATGTGTAATAGAGGGTAATATCGGATATAAACACAGGTGTGCCTTGAGATCCCGGCGTGGTCTTTGGTGTGCCTTGGCACAGAAAGTTTGAAGACCACTGGTTTAATGACATGTTTATATGTTAATGATAAACGTCAACACAACAATATTATCTTACCGGTTCTGCCCATGAGTGCAGCCTGGTCTTCCCACAGCTTGCTCTGACTTGTCCTGTAGTCACTCCTCTTGCAGTCCCAGATGATGGGATTCTCCCTGAGAAACTCCAGCATCATGTCCTCATGGTCAACAGACAATGAGAAGTCCGACTTCTTGGCCCTCTCCTCTTCCTCTTTGTCGCCTCCTGGGGCTGCACAGAGGAGTTGGAGGCGACAGAAGACTCACGGGAGCCACAGGCGCCATCACGGGAAGGAGACGGAGACTCTTTGCGGCCTCTGGAGGAGGACGTTGATGGTGATGATGCAGCGGCAGGTGGAGATGGTGGCTTGGTCCTCTTGCCCCTCTTGCCCTTTTCTCTACCTCGGCCCCTGGGTGCTTTCTTGGCCACCTTTCCCGTTTTCACGGTCCTCTTAGGTCGCATGTTGACTACTTGTTTCTGTGACGGGATCGGCGACATATTTATAGGCATGGGTCACGTGATCGTTCGAAGGCCGCAGACGAAACACCGAACACGCCAGAAATATGGCCCTTTCATATGTCTAAATATGTTGCAGAGATGTCAGACATAATTTTATGCATAGCTAACAAATAGGTTGTCCACCCGGTATCAATTACTTGGCTGTAGGGTTCACGTCACGTATATCGATTTACGACTGCCATACCTCGAACGTCTTTGACATGCTCGACACATGTTTCTAACCCTAACCCTAACCCTTCACATCTGTTTTAGATTATGTTGGTGTCATGATCCTATGTGCCTCAATGTATGCTTGGGGGTCAAGGTTCATTAAGGTGTGTTCATTAAGAGCTCAAATATAAGGGCTAGATTCTCTTCATGAGTTGGGACACTACGTGGTTGTGCTTGGAAGCAGGTAGTGTTCTCATTATTATTGTTGTGTACAACCAGCCATCTTGGTTGTATATACACAACCAAGACTGCGGCTGTTCACGTGTGAGTTGCTGCAACGCTTCGTAATTTTCTTTGTATTTAAACGTCTAAGATTGAAAGAAAATGGCAATCTTGTGCGCAGTGTATTATTGTGGTAATAACGCTACTCGTGACCCAGAGAAACGGTTCTTTAGATTTCCTAAAATCATCAAAAACAACGATCCACAAAAGAGGGAAGAATTGCTGTCTACCGAACGCCATAAGCTGTGGTTTAGCAATATAAATCGTAAGAATTTAACAGAAGAAAAAGCACAATTCACCCGTGTGTGTGGCGTCCACTTTATATCTGGTAAGAGCTCATGCTAAAGCTATGTTTTCAATGTTTACGTTGAAAATTTGTGCTTATGATATACCCGAACACTGTAAGACCTTACTTCTCGTCACTGGGAGAAGCGGCAAAGCTTTATGATAGCAGCCATTTGCTCTTTTCTTCTGTGCATGTTTTTGTTTTGCTTATTCTTGAGCCTACTTCACTTGCGAAAACCAAAGCACCAATGTGAGAACATGCTTCGCTTACTTACTCCAGCCATACAATCACAGTGTGCGAGTCTTCTCACTCACAAACCATTGCTTGAGCGGTGTATCTCGAGCTCTTTGAGAGTGATTTACACGGGTATAGACGAGCACCCTGTCATCTTTCACTGGTTTGGTAAGAAGACTACCAACCCAGCCAGAAACAAAGAAATTATAAGCATCTAAGCTCTTGTATGCCTTCATTTGTGCGTTGGTTGCCCACAACGTTTGTAGCACAAGGTATCCGGATATTCAATCGGCGGTAATGAATGTAAATCCTCAATATAATCAGACGGCTTTAGCGTTTACGGGCAAATTTGGACTTTTTCTCTGAATCTTGCATTTGCAGAGGACTCCAGAGAGTCAAAATACTTTGAAGAAGTCGGTGTTGTATTGTTGTTGTTGTTCGCTTTAGACGCCATTGTTGAAAAAGTGTAGAAAACTGTGTCTCTTATTATTTATTTATTTTAGAGAAACCATGTTTCATAAGTGTGTGGATGACAGATATGTAGATTTTTTTTTTGTGTGTGTAAATCCGGAGCAGACAGAACTGATTAGAGCAGAACAGAACAAAATACTCAGAATAAAGAGCGTAAAATAAAAAAATCTCAGTAAAATAAGCTAATGATAGAATACGTTCAGAATAATGTTAGACATTAGCAGCAGAACATATGAGAGATGGTGTCTGTTTAAACAAGAAGTGTCTGAGAGAATTAGATCAATAGTGTCAGGAGCAATCCATATTTCCAGTAAAGAAAACTGCCATATATAGAATGGAAAATGGTACCAGATTTACAGGTTGTAAATAAAGTTGTAGTACCAAGAGCATCCATAGATCCAGAGAGCAATTTTTAATAATAGATATAGCAAACACATTCTTTTCCAGCCAAGTGGTAAAAGAAAGTCAGATTTAGTTTGCTTTACAGTTTGAGGGAAGGAAGTGTGCACTTACACAAGAATCCCATAAGGATATGGTGAGCGCCTTGATATAATAAACTACAATTGTTCAAATCAATAGTAAAGGATTTGAGTTACAACATTTCACGATCAGGCAGAGCACTTGAAGAGGAGAGGAAGAAAACTTAATTAGAAGCACCTAAACCAGACTAAGAGACAAATTATGTCATTTCTATGTCATTTATGTAAAGGTTTTTGGCTTTCAATGCAGAATTCAGTAGGTTATATTGTAAGGATGTTTTTTTCTTTTTAAGATTATATGTGTGCAAACTTAATTCATAAAAAGGAGGACATTTTAAGATAATCTAATGAACAATGTCTTATTTATTAAGTTTGCAATGTATGACCTATATAGTCCTGAGTATGACCCATGCCATATGTGCATAATTTGACATGACTGACATGGACTCCATATTGTAATGAAGTTAAGGGAACCCTTTAATGATCATGAGGAAGTGACCTTCACATCTGTTTTAGATTATGTTGGTGTCATGATCATATGTGCCTCAATGTATGCTTTGGAGACAAGGTTTGTGTGTTCATTAAGAACTCAAATATAAGGGCTAGATTATCTTCATGAGTTCGGACACTACGCGGTTGTGATTGGAAGCAGGTAGTGTTCTCATTATTATTGTTGTGTTGCAAGAAAATAATAATTGTTAAACTAATATCTGTGTCTGTGCTTTATTGATTCCTCTCTGTTTCATACCACAATGTTGTGAGCGATAAATATCCACGACATAACCACAAGTTCACTGCCACACGTCCGTTGTCAAATCAAATCAAATGTATTTATATAGCCCAATATCACAAATGACACATTTGTCTCAGTGTGCTTTACAGACTGTACAGCACACGACACCCTCTGCCCTTAGACCCTCGCATCACACAAGGAAAAACTTCCTAAAAGAAACCTCAAAATTAAAGGGGGAAAAATGGAAGAAACCTCAGGGAGAGAGAGGAGGGATCCCTCTCCCAGGACGGACAGACGTGCAATAGATGACGTGTGTCCAGAATAAACAATATAGTAAAAATACAACATCCATGTTACAGAAATGATGATGTGATCATATAAAAAAATTGAATCCAGGATAATGTAAATAAAGCTTCCCATGGTTGTCAAATGGAACCAGGGCAGTAGGCGCAGCCTCGATTCATGATCCAGACGTAACCTTGTTGTTTTTCTTTTCTTCTATTCTCATTCTCTTCACTCCTAGAGAGGGAAATTCTTCTTCCCTCTTTTTCTCACATAATAGTAATTTCCCACTTTCCTTTATTTTCCTCTACCTCACCACATACTCTTTTACCACACACATGCAACATGGAAAGACATCACCATGGAGTATATACTGTATTATCAGGTGAAAGATGCCCTCTCTACTAACACACACACAGTTTCTTCACATCTAGAGTTGCAGATTACAAGCTCCAGAAGTCATCAGTAAAAAGGTCAGGCTTTAAGTGTGTCAGCAGAGACAGACTGGCCTAATTCGATTCCTCCTTATCTACTCTCAGGGATACATATTCATTATGAACTACTCTACATCCTCAGAGAGCCACTGAAACTCTGTTTCTCTATGTCTCGCTCACTATAAGGCAGACATAGAAAGAGTGATGATGAAAAACTGGAGCTGCTCTCAATGACCAGAATAGCTTCATCAATTCAGAAGTGGATCATTCATCTCAAGGACAAATGGGCAGAGGGACAAAGTTTGAATGGAGGCACATTCTGCTTTCTTTATTGTACATTTATATAGAACTTACTGAAGATGTTTGCTCTACAAGTGGCAGTGCCTGAAAATGGGGATGTCGGTCAGTTAGTATGTCAGTTACTTCGTCCAGTCATCAATCTGGGTCTACTTTGAGATATGTCTTCTACAGCAGTGGTCCCCAACCATCGGTCTACGGACCGGAACCGGTCTGTGGGTCATTTGGTACCGGGCAGCACAGAAAGATTGAATAAAAAAATATTTTATTTTGAAAGGTTTTATTTTGAAAAATCACCGGATACATCTGTCTGTGCGTCTGTGTCTCTTGACACATGTCAAGGCGCTCGTCTGTCACGTGATACTTTAAAAAAATTAAGCCCACAAGCAACAATGAGTGGAAAACAAACATCTTTAAAGAGCTTTTTTGGAAAAGGGAAAAGACCCAATGAGGAGACATTTAAAAGACAATATCAGGTGATTCTCATGTGCCGCTCTGCATAATATACAAGCTCGCACAGGAGGCAACGAAGAAAGAAAAGAAAAAAACATGAACAAGAAGGACATAAACAATTACTGATGATCACCACATCAACACATGCGAGTGCACTGAGAGCATCATACTTAGTGACTAACCGTATTGCTAAAAGAAGAAACCTTTTACTATTGGTGAAGAATTTATATCCCTATATTGGACCGGCTCGTTGCAGAGACACAAGCTCAGGGCTCCCACTAATTCAGCGTAATGGTGAGTTTTTTTATGCACTTTATATTTGTTTTTATGCCGGCCGTATCGTTTTTTTCTTGGCAAGCAGCCATGAACGGTTTCAAGCCGTCCGGTCAGGAGGAAGCAGATCGATTACCGAAATCATAGCCGCAAGCAGCAGTGAGAGCGTTTGGCTCACTTCAGCTGGTTTACGTCTGTCTAAAGTTGACAGAAGACTAATCACACACTTGTTTTATCATTATAATGAAAGCAGATAATTGCCCATTCAAAGTCCTGCCATTCGTCCCACTTTATGGGATTTGAACCAAAATTGGTGGGTACGTTCAGAATTTAATGTCGGATGTGTCCACTGATTTTAATCAAGACTGTGTAGAGAAAACTTGAGTTACGGGCTTCCTTCTAAGCTCCGCCCTATGCAAAGACCTTTTAATGGATGTTGTTTAGATGGACCCATGTTGTTTGGGTGTATGTAAAATGACTGCTCCCTGCACCCCTGATTTATTTTTATTTTTATTAACGTGTGCTCGCCACTTTTCTTTATATGTTTAACTTGTTCATTCTTGTCTTTGCTGTAGCAATTTAAATTTCCCAATCTGATTATCGGGGTCTGAACAACTCTCAAGTCACTCTCAAGAATTAGTATCCCCTGCTCTTCAATTCAGCCTTCAAACCACTACAGGGAGCCACCTTGTTCTCTGAACTTGACCTCAGGAACGCCAACCATCTGGGCCGCATACGGCAGGGAGACGAGTATAAAAATTGCGGAGAAGGTTTAGGCAGCTGCACAGTGGCCCAGACCTTCGACCCTGAAGCAGCTCCAGCATTTTTTAGGTTTTGACCATTTCTATCGGAGGTTTATCAGTGATTACAGCCATGTGACCTGTCCCCTTACTCAACTCACTTCCTCAACCATTCCTTTTCTCAAGGACTCCCCAGGCTGATGCTGCATTTATGGAGCTGAAAAGACATTTCACTTCAGCCCCCGTCCTCATTCATCCTGACCCGGCTCTTCAGAAACTCCATCCATGTGCCTTCTTCTCCCAACGCCTGTCACCTGCGTAGCGCAATTATGACGTCAGCAACAGAACAGGGAGCTGCTCGCTGGAAGCATGGAGACACTGGTTGCAGGGGACTGAACATCCATTCATCGTGTGGACGGACTATAGAAACCTCGCCAACATCCAAACGACTCAACTGCAATGTTCCTGCAATGTACAGTATGAGACTGTTTACTCACAGTTTGGATTCATCATTTTCTGTGGAGAAATGTGTGAGTGAGTTTCAATTGCTAGCCATCAGTCAGGACCATCTAGTTGACTGATTGCAGTGGGTGTGGCTAACACAGCTGTAGCCACCCAACAAATCAAGTCTGAAATTTAAGGAACCAGCATTTGTTTGGAGCGTCAGCTCCATCAGACAAACTCATCAGACAAAGACTCAGGAGTCTTTCGAAGGAGTCTTTGTGGGAGGATAAGTGGAAAGCAAAGCCAACATTGATTAGGCTAAGTATCTCGTTCTGCTTGCTCTTCCCTCTCCTTATTCAAATATGTATATTTCTCATTACTGTTCGTGTGTCTTATTGTAGATATTACAGGCACAGGCTCGCAGCTATACCGTAACCTCTCTGCTTTTATCTATATGAAAATGGCCCTCCGCTTGTAATTCTCGGTGACTTCAACATCCAGTTAGAGAAGTCAACAGACTAATTAACTCTCCTATCCACTCTTCCTGTGTCTGTCCCCACCTACTCAAAGTTGGCAACCACCTCAACCTCATATTCACCAGAAACTGCTCTACCTCAAACCTCTCTGTAACCCCACTTCACATCTCTGATCACTTTTTCATATCCTACTCTCTCCCAATCTAACAAACCTAACTCCCCTAAAACTGTAACTCTTCGCCATAACCTTCACTCCCTCTCTTCCTCTCTTGCCTCGGCTATCCTCTCAGCCCTCCCTTCATCTGACTCCTTCTCACTCATGCTTGCCAACTCTGCCATAGACACCCTCCTCTCTACTCTGTCCTCTCTGGACTCTCTCTGTCCTCTCACCTTGCAGCAGGGCAGGTTTGCCAGTCCTCTCCAGCCCCCTGGTTGGATGACTCAGTGCGTGCTTCTGAAAAAAATGGTTGAAATCAAAACACCGTGACGACCTCCCTGGCTTTCAAACTCTTCTCTCCTCTTTCTCTTCCTCTATTTCTGAAGCAAAAAGCACTTTCATCCAAATCTAAAATTCAACCCTCCTGCTCCAACCCCAAAAAAACTCTATCTTCTCCACCCTCCTCGATAACCCCAGTCATCCACTTCCTTCCTCCCTTCTACTGTGCCACTTTGTCAAAAAATAGATGACATACGCTCTTCATTTTCCAACTAACTGACTGTTCACCAACCACATCACTTCCCCCCCACACTAACTTATTTATCACCCCTCTCTCCAAATGAACTAACTTAATTAACCCTCTACCCCTGCCCGCCCTACCACCTGCCCTCTGGACCCTATCCCCTCTCACCTTCTCTAGACTATTGCTCCTGACTTCCTTCTTTTTCTCACACATCTCATCAACACTTTCTTTACAACTAGTTGCTTTCCAAATATTCTTAAATAGGCAAGAGTGAACCCTCTCCTAAAGAAACCCATATATGACCCTTCTGAAGTGAACAACTACAGACTTGTCTCTCTTCTTCAATTTCTTTCCAAAATACTTGAGCGTATGGTCTTCAATCAACTCTTGTCTTACCTTCACCAGAACAACCTTCTTCATCCGCACCAATTTGGTTTCAAAGCAGGCCACTCAACAGAGTGCCCTCCTCGCTGTCACTGAGGAACTTCATGCTAGATCAGCCTCCATTTCCTCTGTTGTCATCCTTCTGGACCTTTCTGCTGCGTTTGATACAGTGAACCACCAGATCCTCGGGACAAAGATACTCCTCAAATAAAACCCGCCTTTTGCTATCCTGGCTCCAAAATGGTAGAACGAGCTCCCCATTGATATCAGGTCAGCAGAAAGTCTTAAGACCTTCTGTCGCCCACTGTAAACTCACCTATCTTGACAGCACTTTGGCATAATTGTTTGCACTTATTGTAAGTCGCTTTGGACAAAAGTGTCAGCAAAATTAAATGTAGTGTGTGTGTGTGTGTGTGTACGTGTGTGTGTGTGTACGTGTGTGTGTGTGTGTGTGAAGCTTTTACGTGCCTCAGGGTTTAGTTAGATAGGAGAGTATTGTATTGATATGTATGGGTAGCAAGACCAGGTAAAAATCCCACAGAAGTCCAAAAAGGCTGGTGGAAAAGGAAGGAAGGAAGAATCTCAGGAAATTTAAATAAACTATTTCTTGCCACTAAGGGCAAAGTAAAACGAGGATTCCAGATTCAAATGGAAAGTAAAAGTAGGAGAGATGTTTGGAAGTCCTAACTGCCGAGCCTTGTAAAACTGTCTTGCTGGAAGCCATGGCTGTGTAAATTACCAGTATAAACTCGTGAAAACATCAAATAAAAAGAAGATGAGGTGGTGAGCAGAGAAACTGAGGGAGAGTTGGTGTTTTACAGGCTGGAGATGGTGAGGTTTAGGTCAGACAAGAAAAAGAATAGAGACATTGTGACCCCAGCTTCCCTCGTATTCTCTTGTCAGTTAGCACTCTCAGCTTTCCCTTGAAAACAATCATGGTTTTATGAAGCTGAGGTGGCCTGTCATTTCCCAGAGTGCAACCTGAAATGTGACCCCACTGTACACACATCCAAAAACCAGACAGCACACTCATACCCCCAGAGGCAGAGAGACATAGAGAGAGACACAATGCTCGCATTCAAAACTTTGTAGTCAGTCCATCTTTATCGAGAACACAGAATCAGTATGTGGATTCTGGTCTTGTTGTCCTGTCCTACATCATATAGATTCAGATTATCCATTGAAAATCTGGGATTTTCCTTTTAAATGCATAAATAGCAATACATTTCCTTGTTCAATTGTTGAACTATCTGCTGGTACACAAACTTAAAGTATAAGTTTCTTTACTTTTGATGAAATAATAATGATTCATATATCTCACTGTCTCTTGTAATATATCATGAAATATAAAAAGTGAACAAAAATGTAGTTTCACATTCAATATCTCTAATAAGCAATGATCAATGTCAAAACAAGACTTCTGAATTGAATCCCAGAAAGCATGGATCAATGAATCAGTAATTCCCCATTTTAAGAAAACGTTCAGTTATAATACTATCATATTTGTGAACTTTATCTCCAGAATAATACATTCAAAACATTGTATAATATTGGAATAACCACAAGTTTTAATTTAACAATATTTTTTGTTGAATTCTAACATCCTCTTGATCTTAAACAAATATGCACTCACTTCAGAACTTGAGTCCAGTAACAGTGTCTACAGGATAAGATTATGTAAACTTTATCAGTTACGTTATTATTATTATTTCTTTCTTTCTTTGGTCTCATTCTCCCACCTGGTATAGAAATTATCACTTCCTTGAATATTTACAACTCAAATCTTCCATTAAAACTACAAACATTGAAGGCTATCAACTCAAATTCTCCTTCCTCAACAGGCTAATTTTAGATTGCTGGAATCACGTAGGGAGAAGCAGGGGACCCAGGCACACACCACCACCAACCATAGAATTTTTTTTATCCATTTCGACACCAATAACATTAGGTTGAAGTAGTTGAAGGTCACAAAATAAGAGTTAGGGTGTTAGAAAAATATTCTTAATAACGCGACAAAGTCAGGATTCAATTCAAATAAAAGTCTTGATCAATATTCTTATAAGAAGAAGCCAAGTTTTATTTCATACAAAGGATGATCAATAAAATTCACACAAATACAGGTTTGTAAGGTCTTGCGTCTCAGAGAAGCAACTCTCTCAGCCCTAATATATATACATATTCACAGACAGGAAGCCATGTAGAGCTTCCAGGTCAGTTTTCCTTTGTTCTACAACATGAGGGTTGCAGAAAACACAGATGTAAGCAATTAGCTCAGATCCCAGACAATGCTAATTCAATCGACTCCGCTATCAGATATGGCTGAGGAACTGTTCTTTAGAAAGAGCAGTTCACCTCTCCTTTTTGCTATTAAAGGGGAAAACTGCCAATTGAAAACATAGTATTCACTACTCTGAAGTCTATTGGTTTCTTTTGTTTTGTGATTTTCAGACATGTGACATAGAGTTCACCGAAAGAACACATCCCTGGAAGGTCTGCCCATTTGTTCGTGAGAACGGAGAAACTTCTCAGGAGATGTCTGTGTGAGGACAGTAGGAGGCTCAACATTTGTTGGGGACTGTATAGATCAGTGGTCGGTAACCTTTTTGGCTGGAAGAGCCATAAAAGCCAAGTATTTTTAAATGTATTTCTTTGAGAGCCATATATTTAATACATTTGAATGCAACTTTATGCGTGCATTTTGTTAAGTATAACATGTCTCCGAGTACTAAAAGTGCTATCAGCGTTTCATTGAAAAGGTGCTATTTTATTAAATAAACTAAACGCTTATGTTATTTATCTCATTTATGTGCACGTTTCAGTGTGAACTGCATGGGTGTCAAACTCAAGGCAATTATATCCGGCCCGCGAGAAAATATCATATGTCTATCATAACTGGCCCGCCGGTTTTGGAAATTAAATCAATGTATGACACAATCATGGGAAAATACATATTCTGAACATGGCGGTGCAATGGCTGAGTCGAGGGAAAGTGCTGAATAGATTTTTCGAGTTGCGTGAGGAAATCTGCCAGTTTTAGGAAAGCAGGACACCACAGATCTCTGGGACAAAAAGTGACAATATGAGCTGTCCTTTTTGTGCGACATAACGAAGCATCTCACTGTTAAACCTCCAGCTTCAGGGCTGTGGGATTACGGACATGTATGATGCCAAACTGCGCCTGTGGGAGACTCTGATGCAGCAAGGAAATTTTGGTCTCCACCGCTGTGTTCCCGACTGCGCATTCTACCGATGAACTGAGCGCATTTGCCGACTTTGCAGCTCTGAAATTAAACTGCTAAACTGCTCAGCAACCCGTTTGCAGTTGACGTGGAAACAGCATCTGTGAACATCCAAATGGAGCTGATTGACCTCTAGTGTTATGACACACTCAAGGCAAAGTATGTCTGTGGGCGCTGCACAGTTTCCAAGCTTCATCCCCGAAATGATGCCTCAACATTCATGCCGCTCAGATGCTTTGCATGTTTGGAAGCACATACCTTTGTGAGCAGCTTTTCTCTGTGATGAAGATTAACAAAAACCCACACAGGAGTCGTCTCACTGATGCACACATTCACTCACTGAGGGTTTCCACAGAACCCCAAACATTAAACTGGCAGCTAAGAAAATATTCCAAAACTTCTGGCTCTGACACATGTGCATACTCGGAGAACATAGCCTACCTATATGTGTGCCATATCTTTTTGCACTTTCTCCAATATGTCTATCCTGTTCAATAAATGTGGATCGTGTTTGGCCCTCGATGTAGTCCCAGTTTTAAATGTTGGCCCTCTCTGTGATTGAGTTTGACACCCCCTGTTCTACTGCTTGCTTTGCGCAGTTTCTCCTCTGCTGTCTTGCGAAGGAGGGGCTACAGTGACCTACAGTCAGAGACAGAGCGGAGGAAAGGAGAGGGGAGAACAAAAAAAATAATCCGCTGCTAAATGTTTTACTTTAAAATGGCATAGTATAATTATTTATTACATGTTAATAAACATGTTTGAAAATGTCAGGTTAAAATTGTCTGCCATATATGGCTCTTTTGATGACGCAATATGGCTCGCGAGCCATAGGTTTCCAACCCCTGGTATAGATCGTTGCAGGGACCCCGAATGTTGTGTCCTTTTCCAGTGATTGCTAAACTAGAAGTCCTCAAGCTCATTACTATGCCACTTTACTCACACCGCATTGGTTCACTTTACCTTTACTTTCACATTTATTTAATGTCACTACCTGTTTAAATCTCTGTATACTACTAACTGTTTAAACCTTCACATATCAGCATTTTTTTTTTATTTGAAATGTTAGTGTCACTTTGTGCTTCATAATAAAGCCATAATCTGTGTAATAAAGTGAATTTGTGAGAACATAGACTCCCCTGTGACACAACCCGTCTTACCTTCAGTTTTTCAGCCACCAGTTCTGCAGTTCTTCTTCACATTCTCAGCCATGGGCACTGATGATAAAGATGTTGGGATAACAGCCAAACCCACCCGACACATAATCAAATACAAACATATCAGCTCTGCTCTAAGCATCAGTATTTAACCACATTCTCCCACTAATATATGAAATAACTTCAGAGAGAGAGGGAGAGACAGAGAGAGGGAGAGACAGAGAGACACACACAGAGACACAGAGATTATTTAAAACTTCAAAAAACACTATTTACATATTTTTCGTTTGTACAATTACTTTAAAATAAAATGCTTAAAACAAAAACGACCCATGAATGCCAAGTGCGACAAAAATGAAAAAAAAGACACACCACATCAACAATACCATCAAAAACAGTTATCCCCGCAGCGATCCGAACCAAACAATACATCCAACATCTGAAATCTCCACTCGCCACCCCGCCCCACCCACACACAACACACATCACCGGCCGAATGATGCATGCTATGTGCGAGTGCGACACAGCGACAAGCAAAGATCCCAAACATCAAATGTACCGCCCGGTCCAAATCACCACCAAAAATAACCACGTGTGCTAACCCGATGCAGCAACACAAAAAACATTCCAGCTCACAAATCAAGAAAGGGAAAACTAAAACAATGACCTGCACCATCAAAAACAAGACATTCAATGAACAGTAACCGTAACACCAAATGACCAAATAAATCGATCCCCAGAAACACAGCAAAGAAACACCCAGACGTGCACGAAACAACACCACAGGCCAACACGGGCCACCCTCGAACCATGCGGCGCCCCAGAAAGGGGTTTGCATAGGCTTGCGTTTCAAAGGGTTAACAGAAAAATAATACAAAACTATCCAATAAAAACTTGTGCAAAGTGTAATTCATCATCACTGACGGAACAGATAATATTTTTAAAACACCAACTTTGTTTAAAAGTGTCTATGTCTCCTATATGTTTATAAAACCTGAACTTGAGCCAGAGTCTTGCTCTAATGTTGCACAGCCACACTGCTTTCGCCTCCTGCCCTTCTCTGTTTTCTACTCTGTTCTTTCTACTTATGTAGATGGCCATTTTGGCTTCTCCTGAGAGGAAGTTTAGAAGCTGTCACTTTTCTTTGTTATCTTTTTTGTAGGCAGCTCCCATGATAAAAACACTCTCAGTAAAAATAACATCAAAGAGACTAAAAAACAATGTCAAAAGAGAGAAGAAACCCATGAGTCTCTTACACTCAGTGAAAACGTGGAAGACAGTCTCACGTAGATTACAAAACAGACAATTATTTAAAACAGCAGGATTAATAGCACCATGTAAAATCCTCGACTGAAGGTCGGCAGTCCACTTTTTGAGGGGAGGTTTGTATAAAATCCTCCACTGTGGGCCCAGTCCACTTTCTCCACCTAGTCTATTGCTCCACACATTGGATGGTCTGCTGCACAGGCCTTTTCTGTTGATGCTTTTTTACACAGTTCGCTCTGTGCAGCGACAGTTTTGCCGGGTTAGTGATCTTGAGCAGGGGGCCGGTCAGTTCTCCCAGCCCTGGGCTCAGGTAGATTTCTGGAAACGGGTCTGCTGGGTCTGGAACAGTCTTTCCCTGACTGTATTTGATGAGGAGGCTCCTCTCCTCTCCAGAGAGTCTCTGGCTCCAGAGCTGGAGGATCCTCTGAGCCACCCGGCTAGAGGTTAGACCCAGCAGAGAGCCCAGGGACCGGGCATCATTCAGCGCTGGCCCCACTGCATCCACCAACTAGAATTAGAGGCTCCAAAAACAACCAGTGCAGAGAGTCAGACTTTGGGCACCTTTTATGGTTAAAGTATTTCTGTAAAAACCGGATTCTAAAAGTAGCTGTTCGGCTGGCCAGGTGAACTAGGCCTTGTCCCCCCTCCTCTCTGGATAATTACAGCACCCCTTGTGGCACCCAGTGTAGACCATCCCATTCTGTATTTTAGCTAAAAGGCCTGAGGGAGGGCCTACACAGGTCAGACGGTGCCACAGTTGGGACGCCACAAGATTGTTTAAAACCAAAACACTGTCTTTAAAAGACATCTGAGGAAGCAGACATTTCCATTTGGAAATCCTTCCCTCAATCTTTTCAGTGACATTATCCCAGTTCTTCTGGACTCTATATTTCAGATTAAAATATCTGCTTCCTTCTGGCTTCCAATGACAACAATGACACCATCCACCTAAGCTGATAAAACAATGCTGCTACTGAAACCAGGTAAAAGCAGACCCTGTAGGTTGCAGCGTATTTTCCTGAGGAGAGGTTCCAGCGAGAGCGCATAGAGCATCCCCTCTACACACTCTAAAAGGAGCACACAGACTACCATTGAACTTCAGCACACTCTCAACTTCACTGTACAGCACCTTGATCTTAGCTATGAATCCAGGGCTGAACTCAAACTTCTCCATCACTTTCCAGAGGAAGTTGTGTTCAACCCGGTCAAAAGCCTTTTCCTGATCTAGAGAAATCAGACCAATATTAATGCCCAATGAGCTGGCGACCTCCAAAATATCCCAAATTAGGCAAACATTGTCTACCATGGCCCTGCCAGGCACACAGTAGGTATGGTCCCGGTATATGACCTGCACCATAGCCCCCCCCCCCCCAGCCTGGTGGCCAGGGCCTTGGCTTGTAATCCACACACAGCAGAGACACAGGACGCCAATTTCCAATGTCCTGCAGGCTTCCCTTTTTAGGCAGAAGTGTTATTACGGCTCTGCGGCAGGACATCGGCATGGAACCAGAGGCTAGGCTTTCATTTACCTCTTATCATGTGGACGGCCAGCCAACGGGCCCAGCAGGAGTTTTATTTTGCCATGTGTTGTGTACAGTCCACTATGCTGGATGTGGTACCCATGCCACATCTTTTTAGAAAGCTTAGAATCTCATCTATTTAGATTTTGAGATCACAATCACAACAGCAGGTACAATCAGTTCCTCAAAATAGCAATTAAACTCAAAAATCAAAATCATAACTTTGAGCCAACTCACCTATGAAGCCTCATAATAATCCTGTAATCAGTAATAATCCAAATAAAACACTCCTGTGTCATTTCCAAAGGTCCAAACAATCGTTTCCGGTAAAAATATATTTATCACCAACATCGTCACATCCATAAAAGCCCATGAACAGCTGTTGCAATCTTTGAAATCAGCTGATCAATCTGTGAGATATATTGTTTATACACGGTAAAAAAATTACTCCCGCTAATTGCAGCGCCAAACGCCTGCTTCCCACATGTAGGGCGGACACTGAGCATTCGATTGACAGCTCATTTGAGCCAATCGGAGCTTCCATGCGTTATCTACAGCCATCTAAGAGCCAATCAGTGTCAACTTGATAAGGAAGTGCCAGCCCTCTTCTTTTGTTTACAGATTGTGCCAATAACAACCGGTCTCTTGATGACTGGTATATTGTGATATGTCATTTCCTATGTTTTCTTTTTACAAATATTATTTATTTTCAAAATTATATTTATTATATTTAAAATCAGAAGAAAATACAAAACAAAATGGTAAAAATGTACTACTAACAGGGACTATGGGTATATAATAGTTATTTATGAGCAATACAAATAATATTTTATTAATAAATATTATAATATCTCCAAATTGCACAGCTTGTGACCATCTGGTGTTACTCTTAGAAAAACCTGTCTAATATGTTACGTGTTTTTGCCTTTGTTCTGAAATTTGAACCTGAACTTAGTAAAACTTGGTGCTATGTTTCTATTGTGTTTTCCAGCTCACCACTACCAGCTATACCCATCTTCAGGCACCTTTTTCAATAAAATAATTCAAGTGGAGTGTATTTTGTTCACTGTTGTACAAGAACAATAAGAGAGTTATCTTTTGAATGAGACCAAAACCATGCATCTGGTGCAACTGGTTGAAGAGCAGCTTCTAATTTACTTTGGGTATGTACTTGTTGGTATTTTCGGTTAAATTCGCCCACACTGTAAGAGGTTAAAAACATCTAAAAGATCATTTGCTAAAATGTCCCAGAAGGCTTTAAAAAACTCGACTGTGATGCAGTCGATGCCAGGAGCTCGCCGTCCCTGCATGGCCTGTAAAGCTACCTGCAGCTCCCACATAGTCAACGGCCCCTCTAGCTGTGAGTTTGTCTCCTCTGAGACCTGAGGTAATCCACCACAGATCCATCCAAGGAGTGTTTCATCTCCCTCATAATCACTGGAGTAGAGGGAAGAATAAAAACTCACGGCTCGCCTTCTTTCATAGATCTGGTAATGTCTTGTGTGACATTGAGGGCGTGCTGTTGACAAATCATTTTTATTTCAGTCTTACCATGGTCCCACCACTGCCTAAGACTGCTATAATTACCTTTCCTCTGTCTAAAAACACTCCAGAAATAAATAAGGGCCTGTCTAAAATGTTTATCAAAAGTCAAAACTGAGAAAATGCCAATATCCACTATTTGGCTTAACGTTTCTAATAAAAACATTACATACAAGCAAGGAATGATCCATAAAACCAGCCGGGATAATGCTGCACATTTTAAAAATATGAAAAATGATGTTTGAAACAATAAATATGGTCCAACCTGGCTGAGGGAATCCTATTCTCCCTAATGTGAGACCATGTATATTGTCTATCATCTGCTTGTATCCTTCTCCACACATCCACCAGACCATGGGAGTGGACCAGCTGCCTCAGAGCATTCTGGGACGCTGGATGCGGCTCTGCGTGGTTGCGATCTAAAGATGCATTTTCTGTACAGTTAAAATCTGGAGAAGAGGAAGACCACTCCTCCACTGAGGGAAGTGTTGTGGCTTAAAATGGCTCCCCCTTCCCACTCTCTCCTCTAGTGTTTATTATTTTACATGTTTAATTTTAGCAGTTTCATATATTTGTTCTCTTTTTTTAAAGACTACATTCACATTTAAAACACCCACTCTGAAAGTGTCCATCACTACTGAGATGTTAAAAGCAAAAAAACAAACAAACACATTAATTAAAACACGCATCATCAATATGTATTTGTTGGTTTTTAGTTTGTTGGAGGAAAAACTTTTAAACTTTCAGCCGTATCTTTTTTTTCATTCTGACTTTTACTTAAATTAAAACCAAAACCATTGCTGTCCGACACACACTCATCTTCACTAAGACTCTCGTCCGTCTGTCCCTGCTTTCTCACAGTCTGTCCCTCTTCCCCAACTTTACTGTTTTTAGCATCACTGGATGCATTATTTTGCCTTCTCCTACATTTTGTAGCTCTCCTTCCAATAGGATAGCTCTCTGCTGAGAAACTCATCGGTTATAAACGGAGGGACGTTAGAAATAACAACTTTGGTTGCATGTTGAGTGAGAGGCATTACCTGCACAAACAAATCGTTCACCACGATACCTGTCTCAATGACGCGGTTCACCTTCTCCAGCCGGTCCACGAAAACAACAGCGCTGTTCATCCGCGCCAGTGACTTAATACTGATGTGTCTGACACACACCTCAAACACCACACCAAAAGTCAACTAAATCAAACTATCACCAGTAAATTAAGTTAAATTAACACCCAGTATTATCAAAAGAATCAAAAAGAAGAATCGAAAAAGCACACTCTCAGCGTCTCACTCACACGCAAACTCCCAGCGAGAGAGAGAGCGAGAGCGAGAGAGAGACAACAATCAGAAATCCTTGGAGTGGTAGCAGGCTGTCTATATTTAGAAGATACTGAACCGCAGTTCCTTGAACAAAAACACTGACCATGTGTGCATCATGTGCTGTGCTGTGTTGTAGCTGTTATTAGTGGTGTAAAGTAAATAAGTACATTGACACAAGAACTGTACTTAAGTCCTATTTTGACACCAGTATTGTATGCTATTTGATATTTCTACTCCAGTATGTTTCAGGCAGAAGTAGTATTGGTCTTATTGCTAAAACATTTATCCTACTTGACAGCTAAAGATATCCGTTATTTTTTAGAATAACATTTTCATCCAAAAGATAGGATGAGATTATAAAACATGATGCTTGATATAAAAGTAAACAACATAAAATGTAGTTTGATTTGCTTCACCTCACTAATTTTACCATCCACCAAAGGAAGTCAGCTCACGCATCATTAATCACAGAATGGTACAATCTGCTTGCTCGGGTGGCGGCACATGAACAGGTATCCTTCTCTCTGCTGGGCAACATTTGAAATGGGTAACATATACAGTATAGTCCTCTATTATAAGTTATGTATGTATATATTGTCCTCTTTTTAACATTTTTTTATCTAAAATTCAATTAATGTATTATTCATTAATTTGACAGGGACAATACATGTACAGTATTTGTGGTGGGGAATTATCCCTTAGTGCAAGTGAATACAGTATCAGGTGTAGGGTAAGTGAACGCAGCCCCAGGCCTGACTCGGACTCTGACCCGGATTATATAAAACTGTTGGCTTTGTTCTTCCTCTTGCTCCTGCCATGTACCACAGGTAGAGGACTATATATGTATGTCTCTTTTGTAGGTCTCCTGCTTCTGTTTTGGCCGGTTTTGTCATAATTTGTGTGCCATAATATTATTGTGGAACTAACTGGCATAATATTTTGTTTAACCTGGTTTGTAATTCTTATATTTTTTTAATTAAGTGGAACTGAGTGCCAGCCTACTGGGAGGGCTTCACTGAGGTCTGCTGTGGTGAAAAGCACTGGGACGCACGAGTGGTTCACTTTCTTACTATGAGTGTTTTTATGTTGTGTGGTGAATATATCGTAGCATTTAGCATTTCATAGGTCTCAGCCCACTTCAGTTTTGTCTTTCTTTTGAAATACCAGTAGTATACTTTTAGTACTTTTAATAGTACAATTGTTTACCTGTATGTAGAGATAGTGTTGCAATAAAGAAATAATTTTTATGTTTTTAATCTCCTTACTCTTTACCTTCAGCAACATTTTTTCATTTACTTTTCCCTTTTTATGATAAAAAATACCTTATTTTGAACCATGTCTCTGTCTCCTCAGGGAAGGAGTCTGTGTAGCTTGTTTAATTGTGAACTTGAGGTTATTGGTTGTTGGTTATACCCATTTCCCAGGTCTACATATTTCCTGGAAAAATTTCTCCAGGTAGCATTTTTGGTATTCTAATTCTAATTTACTTTGGGTATGTACACTGGTATTCAGTGTATAAATCCTCTAGCTGTAGCTAATTTGCAGACCGTGTCCCTGGTTAGGCTTAAGAAATAAATGGAAACTAACAACAGCTACAACGGTATTTGGAATGAATGAAAACCACAATTAAGTAACAGAAAATAATTAAACTATTTAAGCCATGTGGACAACAATGTGGAGCGTAATGCCTAAAAACTCCCCTTACACAAAGGTATCCAATAACTGCCTTGTTTCTCTACCAGTGATGTTGTGAGACTTGGAGTCCAGTTATTACTGTTGCTTATAAGTCAAGAATGGCTTCAGATACCCCAGACAGACTGATATGGAGTTGGTTTACAGTCCTGATTGACACTGTGTCCATTTCCATAGTAGAGTGTGTGTTTCTGTAGGTCCGAGTACTTGATGTTTTCCTTATAAGGTCTAGGGCTGGACCTGGGTTCAGCTGTATATCGCTGCTCAGCAGAAGAGGGACTAGTGGTGTGTTCCAATTGTCTATTTGTCAAAAGGTGAAGTAAATTGTATCCATGCCCAAAGAAGTTCAGTTGTGCTCTGTCCAGTAAGTGAGATTTTGGCTCATACAAACAAACCTGGACAGAGGTGGAGCCAGAAATCTCAGGTGGACTGCAAGGCAGGCGTAGGCAAGGCAACTGCAGGATGGATGAAGAAAGAGGGAACAGGTGTGTAGGTGGGAGTGGATGTCAGGTGACCATGACTGGCAATTACTTTTTTTAGTTTTATTGCATTATTTCAAACACAGCGCTGTAGATGGATGAGGCGAGACGATGACATATCTCTAGATCGTTGTGCTAAGATTCATCACACATTCATGGCACATGACTGAAATTGATGTTGTACAATTTGACACAGACTGAAACGAAAAATGTATTAGACCCAAGACTCCAATGTGACAAATAAAACTTCATAATTGTTTTAGCATTAATTTAGTCAAAATATGAATGTAAAATATGTCGTACCAGAATGACAAAAACCTTTACTGAAGAGAATGGGCGCCATCTTCGAGTCTAGTATCCAGATCTTGTAATAAAGCTATGGTCAGTGGACTGAATGAAGGCCTCCTGCCTTTGCTGGGAACATTTCTAAGCACGTAGCTCGGAGTGAGACTCCAATCGAATATAGTCAAAAAAACACTTTTCCTTTTCTTTGTCTTTTTTTTAGCAACTTTATATATAACGCATATAAAATGGGTAGGCTACGGTGACACACTAAATGCTGTATAATTCAAGTTAGGCTTCCTGTCCAAGACAAAATTACACGTCCTAAGAAGGATGTTTTTAAGTTTAAGTTTTTTAGTTCATTAAACAGTGACGGTGGATGTTACTAACGGCCGAATGGTGCGTCCAGACACTGAACCCCAAATTTCTCCTGATGGCATCGCTAACGGTTTGTGAATGAGTGCATGTGTATCGCTCCTGATGAGCAGGTGGCAGCTTGTATGATAGCCTCTGCCACCCGTGTGTGGATGTGTGTGAATGGTTGAATGCTGACTTGTGTTGTAAAAGTGCTTTGAGTGGTCGCAAAGACTAGAAAAGCGCTATATAAATGTAGTCCACTTACCATTTTCTATTCGACCGGAGACTATAATTACAGCTGTGTGGCCCTGGGGCCTTTGGAGGTAAAAGCTGTTGTGTTGGTGTTCACAATTGTTTCTGATCCTGTTGTAGTTTTTAAAAAGCAATGCTGGTATAGGAATGCATTTTAGCACTTTCTCTTCAAACAAAATGACCAGGGGGAGATGTGCACATGAATATGAGTTGAAAGAATGTGAGGCCAGGAAGATGATGAAAAATAAGGCAACCCAACTTCCTGCTGGCTCAGTGGACTCAGGATCAAACCACACCATTCCACTCTTTTGCGTCGTTTCCTCCTTGTCTGTCTCTCTCTCTCACTTACACACTCACTCACAGAGTAGATAATATGCCCTCCAGCCTTGGCTGCTGTTTTCCCCCACAAATAGGTTTCCAGTCATTTATTACCAGGTTCAGGAACAGATGCCTTCTCTCCACTTCGTTTTCCTTTTTTCTCTGGAATGTTTGCATGTGATCTACAGTATCACATCAAGATAAATAAACAAAAAAAGTATGACAAGAATTGTTGAATCATTTTCCTGTCCTGATAATCACATAGTCATGAAACAGTTTTTAAACAAAATACAGTTAATAAATGATTACTTCCTGCGTTATTGGAGTGAATTCAGTGGTCTTTTTCTTGGAACATTCAAAACTCTTCTCCATGTGGATCCAAGCAGAAGATTGAGGATGATGAAGGAGTGGTAAATACTTTCTGTAACAGTGTTTCGACACAGCATGCAGGAAAGGAAATACATTTTGGGTGTCTCAGAGATTGTGCACTGCATAATATAAAATTGTTTAAACCTTTGAAGAAGTCTGAAATCCTATCGCCTGACAAACATTTCTGTTCAGATGCCCTGTGTATGTCAGGTTGGGCTAATATTGTGTGGCATGAACCCGGCATTAGAATGCTACTAGAGGAAAGGTCAAAAGAGAAATCAATCAATCTGTCAATTTTCATATTTCATGTAAATAAGTGGACATTTTGGTCTGTCTGGAGGAAAGACAAGAAATAAGATATGATTATTTATCCCCAGAGGGAGAATTCACTGTACATATAGCAGCTTGATTATATGTAAAGACAACAAGAAACCAACTGGTTCTTCTATGTTGGAACAATACCATGTGGTTATTGGTGATTGGCTAATGATGCACAACCTGCCTTCATTGAGTTGTACATTGAAAACATACAGTGAACCTGCGACTTTCCTGTACCAGCTCCAGTACAATGTACAAACCATGTTCAATGTTTAGTGTGTTTCAATGTACTATAGTTTGCTCAAATTCTATTCTTGTAGTATTGTTGTTCATGTGCAATAGTCTAACAAGTTAGGAGTCCAAGAATACCAGGATTCATTCTGTGCCGAGCATTGGAATATCAACCATATCAAATTCTTACCTGGCCTGGTGGAGATATCTTTCTGTGGAACCATTTTTACTTACTTGATAGAATGTATTACCATTAAGCCAATTTACCATCTATTGTATTTAAATATCACTGTACATCACCCAAAGGCTAAGCTCTCCATCAAGTCAGCACACTGCTTCAATCATGACCAAATGTCAGGCTGGCAGCTTTTTCAGCAACATAAAGAACCAGTGTCTAGATCAGAAGGGAGAGTCAGTGGTCAAATTACCCAGCATTCATTGGAATCAGCAATGGGGGTTCTCATTTCACAGTGGAATGAGAGGGAGTCAGAAAGGGTTAGAGAGAAAAGAGTTGGGCCTGTTGCACCTGAAAACGACTCTCAAAAATTGTAATAATCTGTAATACAGTGAAAGAATACAGTAGTTTTAACGATTGCAAAGCCCTCAGACACACACACGCACACACGCGGTCATGCCATGCATGAGCCAGGCTCAGTTCAATAGGGTTTGAAAATGTCAAAGCAACGTATGTTTATACTTTGAGACTGTATGAAGCACATTCCAACACCAGTGGTAAAGGAGACCAGGGGGATTTGTCTAGACCTGGTCTAGTCTACCGTAACTCTCACTGTGACCTCAGTAACACTGCACTGTGAGCTTAACGTAATTTGAAATAAGATGCTGTGAAGTCATGACAAAGTTCTCTGCGTCTTTAACAATAATAAGAATCAAGAGTTGATCTTGCAAGAATCAATCTGCTGACACATAATCCCTGCAGTGGTAGAAGAGTAACAGAGGAATGCAGTTCAAATGAACCAGCAACATTCCATAGGTTATCATAGTCTTGTGTGCAAATATCAGAGGTAAACAGACTCTTTTCCTTCCGATTTCTTTCTCCCAAATCTTACTTGCCCCAAGGGGAGTAGCACATCAATCTGGGACCCGTATATATGCACCTTCAGTGGACCCGCAACCCCTTTTAATACATCATTCTTTGTTCAAAACATCACCCTCATCTCTTTATATTTATTGACAACCTTAAATAACATCTAAATCAGTCATAGGTTAACTCTTAACTCTTAAAAGTTTGACATTTCTATCAGGAGAGACAAGTGAATTATGTAAAGATAACTTTTTATAAGGAAGGATATGTGATAATAAAGTTTTAGAGATCTGGAATTGAGTGTGCCCTCAGCAGCAGCAATTGGATAGATTTGACCTGCTGATGAGAACAGCTGATATCCGATCGACAGCCCCAGACAATGACAGCAGGAAATTATGAGTGAGCATTTGTGAGAGGAGTGAATGCCAGGATGTGTAGAAATGAACTATAGGATGCATGCAAAAAAATAGACCTCTTGACTGAACTTTCACTAGAGCTTCATTTTGAGAGTTAATTAAGGGCAATAAAAGCTAAAAGTGATTAATAAGGACATTAGAAACCAGAAACTAAGGTGGTTGAGTAGCAATGATGATGACTTTGAAACAATGTGATACTACTATTTCTTTGGAGCAGGTTGCCAGACATTACACATGTCCCCTTTAAGGAGAGTAGGTTGGGTGTGGAAACAACAGGTTTATTTGACATTCTCCCTCCACCTCCTGGGACAAAACATTACTGCTGACTTCACACTCACACACTCACACACTCTCTCTCTTTCTCTCTCAAATGCACTCACTAGTGTAACACATACAACCTATGCACCAAATTATTCCATCAAGGAGTTTGCTAGTTGTAAATAAACTTACATTTAAAAAACACCTTTAAAAAAATACATAATCTTTTTATTCCCTGATGCTCAGGCTCGGGGGCCAGTCAATTTAGGCCCACTGGCTTGCAATACACTGGCAATACACTGGACTGAAGATACAGAGATATAGAGACAAGACAGCAGTTGAACCGGGAAGGGGAGACTGGGGATTTGTATTGGGCGACCTCCATGTCGCAAAGCCTGGCAAAAAAAAAATGCCAAAGAGTGCAGCTTACCAGACAACAGGAGCGGGGAGAGGCGCGACTGTCACGGTGTGGTGTAGGAGAGGACCCAAAACCAGTTCAGCAGACGATATTATAACAAAAAGCGAACCTTTAATATAAACAAAAGCTGAATCCAAAGTACAAAACACAAAGTAACAAACAAACAAACAAACAAACAAACAAACAAACAAACCGAGCAGGACACAAACAGACATGTAACATGAACAACGAATCGACAAAGAACACTGAGACAGACAGGGATATATACACAGACACTAAATGAGGGAACGAGACACAGCTGGGAGAGAAAGGCAAACACACAAGGGCAGGAAGTAGAAACAACAGAGAACAAGTAACAAACAGGCAGATTGTTACAGCGACTCGATCTCTCCACAAAAGCTGCGTTTAGCAAAGGCTCCAAATGTCACAATATTACACCAGATCTGCAACCAGGAGACAAGCCAAATAGCCTTGTAATTGCTGGAAAACCCAACTGCAAAGAGACACGTCGTCTAAACCATCCACGCCAAACTGTGGACCACGCCACAACAGCCAGGCTCCAGGGAGAGACAGGAATCATACATCCGAGTAGTGTTCCCTGCTTAGATAAAGCAATGATCGGTGCTGCCAAGTTATTAGTGCACCGGTGAATCATTGAACACCTAATCCGCAACAAGGTCCCCTAATTTAACAAAGTACTTATTTTAATCCAAAGCATGTTCTTTCCATAAACCTAAATCAGTTTTCTGCCTAAAAGTGACCAAACCTTAACCAGAGAGTTCACTTCTTTATTTTTTATCAGTGATTTGTAATGTTTTCAAAAGGCACAGGCAGATAATCGACCTGCAGACAGGGACAGGGTCAGAACACTTCTATGTGTCGTTCTCGACAACATATTTTGTCGCCTAATTATAAACTTGTGGGTTGGCTGTTGTGATGGCAGTGGAGCTGGAGAACAATCAGTCTTGATATCAGGCTGATTTAATGCCAAGTTTATGGACAAAAAGAGGATATAGGAGATAGAGACTTTCCTCTTCTTTACAGTGAAAACAAAGCTGTTAAAAACGAGAACCACTCTTTTTATTCTGCAGGGCGGTCATGTTCAACCCAGCCTGCCTGCTATATACAGTAGCCAAATGCAACAAGCTAAATAATTCAGCTACCGACCAGCATGACATGAGCTGAACCTGCTCAGCTGACGGGCTCTGAATTCTCATTAGCACCACAGAGAATCATATTGCTCCCAACCACAGCAGCATGGGTTCTCCACTGATTTTACATGTCAGTGAGTACTACTACGCGGAATACTCCTCGGCCTTGTATTATATCTTAGGTGGTGTGTGTGTGTGGTGGGGGGGGGTAAAATATGGTTATATATGTATCCAGCAGAACTGTTTTGTCAGTTTCAGCAATGATAGTCTATAGAAGTGTGTCTGATAACTCATGTCTAACATTTAACCTTAAGAAAACAGTTTATTTGCTTTTCCTCTGGGGCTCAGGCTTCGTCAGCTGATCACATAACTGTCGTGTTCTTAAGAAAGGTTTGCATCAATATATTCTGATCAATGCATTAAATTACAAGTTTATCAATACATTCCTAAATACCCAGGCTCTTAAGGTGCTCAGTGACCTTCAGTAACACTAAGTGCGTCTACTGTGAACTGTAAGGTTCCCTTTCGTATATACTCATGTTGGCAGACGTCTGTTTTCTTTCTGTTTGGGGATCAACATGTGGAACTTCTTACCCATCTAAACTCACACCTAAATGTTTCCATAACCTTAACTAAGTGCTTATTTAAACCCAGACCATGTTGTCTTACCCTAACCAACTTGTATTTGTTCCTATATATAATCACAACTTGGTCACAATCTCCACAGTGTACCTTCAAATTCAAAGTTGTGACAATGTGAAATTATAAGTCGCTAAGTCGATAGTTCGCAAAAGTGAAAATGGGATAATGCCAAAAGAAAAACTTACGTCAGGAATAGTAATAATAAGAGCTACATTTTATAGAATTGTATAAAAAATTGTTGCTTGAAATTTAGAGTTCTCTCGAGTGTTATTATGATTCATAGTTGAAGTTAAAGAAAGACACTTAATATCCAGGAAATACAAGGAAAAGAGGTTATTCAAGGCACGCAAGCGTGCAAACAAAAATTCACATACACATTCTAACAGTCTGAAGTAATAAGAAGAGAAAATGTTTTACAGGAAGTTATTTAAAGGGCCTACGAAATGATAAACATGAATTTCTACTGATGATAGTAAATGCTATTTGTGTTGTAAAATGATGTGTTATTTATGACACAATGATCGCAGTATTTAATAAATCATGATTTAGTATGTCGACCACCGATGTTTACATTGCCGCTACCGGAAACACATGACGCCGTGTTCTGACGTCACAAGTATAAAATAGTCCACCAGTTGAATACACAGACATACACAGGCAGAAGCGGCAGATGTGGCGATGTCGGATATTTCGACAGAATCGAGTGACAGTGAGTCGTCACTCGTTGCACCTTCAAGAAGAGGAGTTTATTGAAGAGGATGCCGGTGTCGTGGATTTAGATCATGCGGGTGAGTTTAACGTGGTGGAAACAGAGCAGCTCGAGACAAGATGGAGACACATACGGGAGAGAACATGCGTCACCGTCACGGTGATCCTGGATTTGGCGGAGATCCTGTGTGTACATGCATGTGGTCATTGTATGTTTAACACGTCATGTGCAGGTCTACTGGTACTACAACTGTAATGTACAGATGACGTACAGTCTGTATACTTACTGGTGTACACACAGCTTCCTCCTCAGTGTGGATGTCCAATAGATGGTCGCTGATCATACAGGTATCCTCAGTTCTGTCAGTGGCTTCATTCACCAATGTTTCAATACCTATGTAATAATAGGGTGATAGTAAAAAGTTAAATAGACTCAAGCTTTTACTCAAACTACAGAATAAAATGGGGAAGCCTGTTATAAACATTGAATCTATACTTAATTAAGCTAATGAAGTGTAATTAGCTAAAGTTATTATAACACACATATTGGCTAGGGCCTGGTGTAAACTCGTTACATACAGTAGGCCTAGACCGATTATGGCTTTATGCTTGAAACAATAAATACAGTAAACAAGTAGCACGGCTTACCTTTGCTCTCTCCCTTTTGGCGAATGCATTTTGTCGTCTCTTTGGTGGAGGACTCTGCACCAGCGGACTTGTTTGAATCGGCTAGATTTGGAGACCCACATCCCCATACAACACATCGCTTCACAATTATCCTTGACGATCGATTGTTGTCCGTTCTTTCTCATAATAATTGACAGCAGTCTTTGCTGGACGCTTCAACGCAGACGAACACTGGCGGTGGCTGTAACACAGACGAACACTGGTGGCGGCTGTATTCTACTTGTGACGTCATCGCCCGAACACTGCCGAAGTGGATGCTCTCGGCGCAGCGATCGATTGTTGTTAGCGGAAGTCATTTTTATGCTGTTATGATCGTGATTTATTACGAATACATCAATATTAAAAATATATATATGGCACATTTCACAATAGATATGCAACCTCTATCATATACCAAAGCCAATAACACTGACAAATATCATTTCGTAGGCCCTTTAAACATCAGAAAAAAACACTATTCTTCTAGGAAATCTATTTCCAGAGAGATGATGAGATTGACTTCTATTGGGCTAACCATCAGCCTTGATTGATTTATTTGCACATAGGACGTTGATGATGTGGCCTCACACACACTGCAGTACATCCTGTAAGGTGAGCACCTGCAGCTCTGTGGGTTTAAATGGCTGTCTAACCGAGAGATGCCCTGATGTCTATTGTCTAGGAATCTATTCTACAGGAAGCAGCCAGTCTAACTACCACACACACACACACACACACACACACACACACACACACACACACACACACACACACACACACACACACACACACACACACACACACACACACACACACACACTTGAGACAATAGGGGGATAAATATACAGAAACAGGCCTGGGTTCTCAGCAGGGAGTGTAGATTTAGCAAAAGGCAGATGTCTTATCGTTTCTGACTGGGTTTTCTCTCCAAGTAACAAGAAAGTTGTTTCTCTGTTTCATTTTTTTTGCTTTTCATCTCAACAATTTCCCTCTTCTGTCTTTTCTCTCTGCAGAAATCAATAACGGCTGTCTGCTCGTCTCTCTAGTGGTTGAGGGAACTCAGTGGAACGAGGTGAGGCTGTCCCAGAGGCCTGGTTCAAAAGAATAAGAATATTTATTTTTAATATAAAGTTGGAACAGGAGGACTATATACAATCGGTGGTGAGACTGAACCTGTAAAATAGGGAGAAAAGTTGAACAACCTCTCCACACAGACTGCAGTTTCAATGAGGCTTTAAAACAAAGTTTTGCATCAATATATTTAGACTTTCTGTAATCCACGACCAGACTAAACTATTCAGTGCACCAGCAGCTGTGAAGGTGACCTCATCACCCTTTTAGTTTGAATCCTCCAGACACACCCAGGCACATATTGTTTGAACTGTTATTTTTAATATATTATTGCATTTATTACGACTTTACCAGTCGACCAGGGAGGAAGATGTTAAATAAAACACCCTTTCCACATTAGAACAAACGCACCTCAGGGCTGGGCGATATATTTGAAATCTATAACAATATTAATATGGATATATTGACATGTATCTCCATATGATAAACACGTGCAAAATCACATGTAAAATTTTAAAAATGTTTAATGTTGTAAAACCACACTGTAAAAATGTATTTAACAGGAACTTCGGCTACTTTTTGTTTGTTTGAATTGTTCTTTTAACAACTAAGACCCTTTTAGTTTCGCACCAGAAAAGAATATTCCTGCGGCGACATGTCAGAGTTTGACAGCTTCACTTGAATTCCTTTATTCCACAAGTACATCGTATATCACAGCTAAGTATTTCTTTCTCTGTGTTTGTGAAGCCTTCCATCCCCTTTAATAAGAATAATGTTCCTAGCACATTTATAGGTGGACTTGTGATTTAAAAGTGGATATATGTTACTGGAAGGTCTGACTGCACCATCAAAAACTCTTGCATTATATTTAGGCTGAAAGGAAATACATTTATAGAGAGGCATGCATTCATTATGATATTGTAGGTGACTGTCAGGATTAAGAAGTTGACTGAGAGAATTAAACCTCCTATCAAAACAACTTGTGTTCAAAGTTGTCTTCTTCATAAATATGTCAACATTGTTCCATATTTAGTACAGATGTGCACAAAATCCCCAGGTCAAAAAGTGAGGTTGCTGACAAGAGGTGCACTCGTAAGGAGTTGGGCATTCCACAATGGGGGAAGAAAAGAATGTGGCTAGAGAGGCATAACTGAGCCTGAACAGAGGTGGGGCTTTACAGAAAGTCCTGAGTTATTTAATGGAAAACAGCTCCATCTTCTGGTAGCAGAGCCTCATTATTAAACCTTGAAGTTCATGTTGGTTATTTCAATGACTTCTGGAGTAAAGGAACTGTGCAGGTCAGCCCAATGTCCTCCAGAGTTATTAATATTTCCCTTGGACTTGACTTTGAAAAAGAAATATGAATAGTAACAAAAAAAGTACTAGACAAATATAACTGTAACCTGTAACATTAAACATGAGAAAATAGACTTTGAGGAGGACAATAAGTAGTTATTTATAGTTAGATAACTCAAACCCATGCAAACCTGTATACAGTATAAAAAAACAATGCAACCAATAGTAGCAGTGTACAATGACCAACATTAGCTATTTATGGAATTCTGTTCTGGGATGTTTCTTTTGGTGGGGAAGAATGTCAGGGAAAAAACTGAAAAATGAAATAAAGCAGGATAACTATTATTCTGATGCAGTGCAGTGAGATTAACAAAATCGTCCATGATATTCTGGCACATTGTTTCCTAAAACACATCCTGTGTGGGAGACTGTCCCTGTAGTTAGTTCACTAATTCGCTCTGGATAAGAGCGTCTGCTAAATGACCTGTAATGTAATGTAATGTGAGTTTCTTACTTTTGACTTTTAACAGTAGATTGCAGAAAAGAAGATAGAGAAGGAAATTAAGAGGGGAAGCTTTGTTTAAATGAAGTCACAGACTAGTTCCACAAGTGGAACTACTCGCGTTGTCCAGGCGGTAAAACACAGGTTCCTCATCTTTAAACTACACTGCTCTCCTTTTTGATTTGGTTCTACAAATGTCCCCAGCTTTGAGAGGAACAGTAGAAGGAACACAGTTACTCACCACTTGTTTGCTAAACACATTTTCCCAGGAATATGTTTTGAAATCCACCTACAAGACAAAAACAGGATTTTGGTAAACACTTTCTGACCATGCAGTGTGTGCAACACTTAGGCCTACAGGTAAAAAGTCTGTTTTGCAGTAGCCAGTGTTGATCCACAGCCTCCTTCACCGAGCGTGTTCACTGCTCATATTTAGCCTCAAGCTGAGCTACACACACACACACACACACACACACACACACATTTTCTCTTTACAATTATTATCAATCCATTCCCGGTTCACTATGGAGCTCCAAATGTAAATATTTGGTTACAATTGTCAAGCTTTACATTAAGATTTACAAATGAACATTTATATGTATATTTGACATTTATGTTTTACATATAAACATATTGTTTAGAATTACATATAGCATGTTGTAGAAAGTGAATTAAATATATCAGTTGAAAATTGTAACCAAACTTTTACATTCGGCATCACATCAACAGCTAACAGCTAACAGCATGTAGCCTACTACTGAAGATACTCGCAAGTGATAAGGATAACTTGGAAACGGCCAGGGTGAAACTGCTATGTACGTGTCTAGTGCAGTCCATAAGTATTTGGTAAGTGACATATGGTTGTTTGGCTTTATGAAATGAGCCATTGATTGAATGAATGAAGCGCTGCCCTTCATCTGTAACTCTGTAAGTACATATTAATAATGTACAGTATAGACTTGCAGCTCTTTTTACAAGTAGTCTCCAACTGTTGTATCCAGGAGTGTCTGTTACACTCAGACAAAGAACAGGCAAAAACCTACAAGCAACTCTTTAGCAATCAGGGTGAAAATTAGCGTCCAAAAGGGTTTATTCCGGTAAACAGGCAGGGGTCAAAAACCAAAAGATCAAACAGAGATAAGCAAACTTAATGGACAGTTGTCAGGCAGATATTTAGGGTCCAGGGAATCCAGCAGAGGTTCAGACAGGCAGGCTCATGAATCAAGAATTAGATAATCAATACTGGAAAGCTTAGCATGGTACAAAATACAATTTGGAACCTATGTAAAAGCAACAAGCCAGTATATATGTGGCTGGATCTGATCAGAGGGAATGGGAACAGGTGGGTATTTGGGTGATGCAGGCAAGGTGAGGGAAAAGCTTACTGGCAGGATCTGAAATGGCAGGAAACAGGGAAAGCAAACAAGTAGACTGAATGAATGAATACTGGCAGATCAGGGAGGATTCATAACTGTGGGCCGTTGTCATTTCTCAATTTTGTGCCTCCTTGTCTCCTCGCTCCTCTGGCTTGTGACCCGTAAATCGATCTCAGCGCTCCAACTTGCCCCAATGTATCCTTTGGGGATGTTGGGGATTTAAGAGGCACAGCTGGAATATTCTTAACCCTTTCATATATGAATTATGACCCCCTCAGTCAGGATTTTTTTACCAAGTGTTTTTATTGCTCATAAAAAGCAAGATTTGAATTTTGAACTCAGTTTTTTCAAAGAGATTTTTATATGTCCACTCAGGTGGAAAGCATGCGTTTATGTGTTCAACTGATGAAATATGTATTTAATAAACAAATTAATAAAATTATATATAAAGATGTGAAAACTATAAAAAAGTATATATATATATATATATATATATATATATATATATATATATATATATATATATATATATATATATATATAAAGAAAATGTGCATACATATCCAAAACACCATTTAGGAATACTCTCTATTTCACTCTCCTGTATAGAGCACATGGAATACATGGAAAGAGTATCCTACACACACCACTGGCATAAAGTTAGACTGTCCGTTAGAGTCTCTGTTACAGTAACTGTTCTTATATTGAACCTTTAAGAACTGAGGGTAGTGTGACACTAATAACAAGATCCTTCATTGCAAAGCAGCCAGGGCAGAAAGCCACAAGACACTGCATGCAATATATAAAGAAATGAAAAAACTTCAAATTGCATTCTAATAACATGAATAAATAGAATTACAACCAAAACAGTTCCTGCAGATGAAGTTTTCTCAACAACAACAGTAGCAATATTGTAGTAAATATTGTAGAAATATAGCTAGTGATGCATGACGTCCAATTTAGTGGACAGATGAATAATTGTAATTTCCTCCCAAATATAAAATCAATACTTTGACAATTTATGAATTATATGATTCCTTAGTTGTTACTTGATGTCACCAAATATTTTATAACTGCAAGGGTCTCTTTCCATAGAAGAAATGTATCTTGCACTTACAACAGCTTGTCACTGAGTAGCAGTGTATGGGATGATACAATAGCCTTCACTTTAGTGGCTGATGTGCAACTATACCATCAAAACCCATTCATATACAAGAAAACAGCTTTTGAATAGCTGTCCACTGTAGTGACCTCTATGCATGAAAGGGTTAAGCCGTGGCAGGACTTTACAAGTGTAACAGTTCCTTCTGTTATTTCAGATGATCAAATGTGTCATCAAACTTTCTGGCCTTCACCACATGTGTAGCATCGCATAGAAGCTCGTACATACTATCCGCATCCACATGTGCTTGCGGTTCCAATTATACTACAATTGAGGGTCTGTGTAGGTCTTGTATTCCACGCATGAGCATTTGCCGATCCACCCTCCACGTTATATAATTATATTCCTGTTGGTAATGGCGGATGTACTCACACAACCTCTCTTCCAAATTCAGTTTGTTATCTTTTTCTTCTTCTTCTTCTCGGCAAACCAGCTGGAGGTGCATAAGTAACCAACTGTGGAACGAAACAGGAGCATTTGTAGTCGGGGATCTTGCTAGCCGTACAGTCCACACGGTCACAAATGTTGGGCTCCACACGACGATCATTAAAGACATTTCACCTGGATATTACCGTAATTTCCGGACTATAAACCGCGACTTTTTCCCCATTTTTCGACCCTGCGGCTTATATAACGGTGCGGCTAATCTATGGATTTTTACAGCTAACGGCCACTAGGGGAATTCCTAAATCTATGGATTTTACAGGTTACAGTCCACCGGATGCCGGAAAAGAGCGCGCAAAAGTAAAAGTGGAACCGCGAGTGGTACAAGAGACAGACGGACATTACGAGAGCGAGTTTGTGAGACACCCTCATTATGGAAAAAAGACGTTCAGTGGGAGGCGTGGATGACTAGTGGCGATAAATCATTCACCAAAACTGGTCGCATGCGAAAAGCAACTTTCGCTCAAGTTTGCGAGTGGATCCTGACAGCGTGGAGGAGTGTTAAAACATCCACGATCACCAACGGGTTCCGAAAGGCTGGAATGCTGCGTGATGAAGAGGAGCATGCCGCCACAGCTGAGGCCTTTCAGAGGCTGTTCGATTCCAACAGTGACAAAGAGGAGTTCGTTGGTTTTGAGAGCGACATCGAAAGAGAGAGGAGAGTGGCTGACGAAGCCACCCTGAGCCTGTTCGTTTCCGACACTGAAGATGAGGACTTTGGTGGTTTTAGTACGCAGGAAGAAGACGAAGATGAGGATTAATGAATCCCCTCTGTGCACGAACCCTTACATATGGTAATTAAATATTAAAAAACCTGCGGCTTATAGTCCAGTGCGGCTTATATATGTACACATCAATCAATTTAGCTTCTGTGGCTTATAGTCCGAAAATTACGGTACTTATGTTTTTAAATCATAGGCTGTAATCATGATGTGATATGTACAATCGCTAACGTCCGTTTGGAAATAATTACTTCGCTGCCACAAGCTAATTCACTGATTATAGCAATTCCATGGAATAGTTATTAATAAGCCTGAACTTTCCTCAATTCAGTGACCAAGCAGCCCATCTACCTAATGCTGGTCATTCAACTTTGAAACGCACAAATATCACATACTGCATTGCATAATCATAATATTCGGGGTTGCCCTCAGGTGAGGTTGCATTAATGGAGCTGGATAGTTGAGGCAGTAAAATTGTCTCACCGAAATGCTATTTCAGAGTGTGAGAGGTAGGTGAATGGTGTTAACATTTATTCCTGTTATAACCTTTATTCGGTGATAATATGTTGTGAAGCCAAAAGAAATCGATGAATTAATATGCATTAATATTTCACTGTAAAAACGTCATTCTTGCTACACTGAATAAGTGTCAAATTATATTTTGATATCTGTGTAGGGGGGCGGACGGGAAGGAGAGAGACAGATTTTGAGTAAAGTAAAAGCCAGTCTCATGTTCCCACATGTGCCTAAAGCTCTTTCAACCCTCTAATTTGCACCCTTGGAGGAAAACAACACAAGAAAGAGAAAGTGCGAGTGGAGCAGTGGAACAGTGAAGTGAGACACTTTTCCCAGCAGTAGGTGAATGACCCATCTCTTACTCTTCAGACTAATGAAAGAGAATGAAGACAGAGCTACAGTCAAGCCGCAAAAATGCCTCACATTCTGACACTGTCATCTGCCACCTCCATTGGAAGCAGTCAGACCGCTGCAGGACAACAGAGGGGGCTGAAGGGGCCGTCACACTCACACAATGCCTCACACAGCAATGAGCCACTCTGTCACACTGACTGACTGACTGGTAACTGTTTGATTTGAAGTCAATACCCTCATTGTGATCATGCTCATCATCATAAAATCAGTAAACTTACTAATTAAAGCTTATAGCTACTGTGTACATTCCAGTATGAACATACACTGTCTACACATGTAAAGTGTGTCCTGATGCTGGCACTAGAGGAAAGGTCATGAGGCGGTTAGAATCTAAAGGGGTTATTTCCTGTTCTGATAGCACTGAGCTTTTGGAAAGTGACTTAAGCCGACACAGGTTGTGTGTAAAGAAAACACCGAACCCTCTGTAAGATCACTCAATTATATTCACATGTTTAAGTCAGTATACTGTAGCTGATTAACCATAAACCAAAAAATTAACTGACATCTGTCAGCATAGCATAAATACTGTTAAAAAATAAATATGTAAATGAGGAAAAGTGAATTGTGAGTTTGGCTGTTTTCAAAAAGAAGAAGAGTTGCTGTTGTTCTATTGATAATGCATTTATTTTTGAATGGAGAACGTCACAAACACAAATTGAAAATGCATGTGTGGACAACTTCTGTCATGGATGTTTACAGTGACCAGTATGAGCAAAATATGTACTGTTCATTTTAATTTGTCAATTAATTCTACCTAACCTGGGGTACAAAAGCCCATAACTTGAATGAACTTAGGATAAAGCATGAAAAACACAACCATATGACCCATTTGTATTATTACCAATAGGAACGATGATGGAAACTCCAATAAGAAAGCAAAAAAGTTCTTAAAGAAACATCCTTTGGGAACTATCAATAGGTCCTCTTTGGATTTCATGTCATGCTTGACCTGCTTGAAAACAAAGTGTTGGACAGAATGACAGACCGACCAACTGTCCTGCTGCTCAAAGGTCAAAACCCAGCGCTGACTTTTAACCTCTGGTCATGTGGCTCTACTATCCTTTTGTCACCAGCGAAGAAGCTCTCTGCAACACTTTGGTTAATACGTTAACTATTCTGAGGTCACACAGTGATGGAGTAACATGTTAGTTTTTAATGAATGATGCTGGTGTGAAACTTAAAACCAGTACTGCTTTCAAATTTCAGTGGAGATGTCAAACATTTCCAAAGACACCAAATGATGATTCTCTGAACAAAAGGTATGACAGGTAACTTTAGAAAATACATGAATAAAAAAAAAGAGAAGATGGACAAAACATGTGGATGAAGACAAATACATGCACACACCTTCACACACACAGATGCACCACCTTATCAGCAAACTCAATTGTGTGCAGCTGCAGCAGCTACAGGACTCCAACCAGCAACAAGCAGCTCTTTGAATGAACTGTGACAAGGTGTTGTTCTTTCCCCCCTCCCTCTGTCGTCTGTCTTCCGGGAACACTAATAGGCTCCATGCAGGGTAATGTGACCAATTGAATCATCCTCGCCCCGGAGCTGGAAGCTGCAGATCGGAGGAGCAGAGAGCGCCGCGCTCAGTCTGGCTCCCACACCAAGAAAACCTCTCTGGGGTGACACTATCAGTTTCTGCTCGGGATTACTCTGGGATTTTAACCCCATCCTCCAAGGAACTAGTGATACACTTTCCAACTGCCTTGGCCCCTTTGCCCACTTGGCAGACCTCAGACCAGCTCCTAGGTGAAAAGGTCAGAGGGCCCCTGTTTAGCCCCGACTGCAGCTCTAGGTGAGTACAAACTCTAGAGTGTGATGCTTGGCAGAGCTGAGGCACTGATACCAGTAGAATGAGATCTGATCAGTGTTTATGATCTAAGTAACTAAACCATTGATTTGTCAGATGACATTATTTATCTTCACGTTATAGATTTTGGTCATTTAAAATAAATGGTTTCCTAACTACTTTTTTTTATCAGCTAAAAAACATTTCTACACCCCAGAGGTGGTTCTGGATAATCCAGGTTCCAGGCAGCAAACATGTTTATTTCTGTCACTACAATAACACATGATCAAACAGAATAGTTTTTCTATTTCATTTATGTTGTGTGATAATGTGGCGTTAACGGGGAATAGAAGAAGTGAACAGCTGCAAAGTGAATGTTACATAAACCCCTCTGCACCCCTCCGAGTAGGCGTTAAAGAGACATTTCCACCAACTTGCTCTCTGGACTTCTACGTTAGCATAGATAGCTTGGAAACAGGAAAATGGCTGACCAGGCACCGTCACGCGTAGTCATCATTACGAGGAGATGTCGAAGTATTCCAGCCTCAGGGATTTCTCACTCCTCAGAGCAGTTACACAAAGTGTTATTTGTTTGCAGTGTCATACATTTGAACAACTGTTAATGTGTTTCCATAACTTTGTTATACTTTAAGTTGAAGTTATGGACACAAAATTGTACTTGAATAAAAATGAGGACGCGTTCACAGTTACACATAGTCAAGTATCAAAAATATGCATATGTGAAAGTAAACAAAGACACAGTAAAGGAACATTCCCCCTAAGCATCCCATGACCAACTTATACTTCAGTACTTTTAATTGAAATCATTTTTAAACTTAAAAGTTCATAATATGAGTTGGAAAATAACTCAGACAGACACACGCTTCACACGCTGCATTTACATAGACTTCATCTAGGATAAGATACATACAGCTGGGAAGTATGAACGGTGTGCGATAGTGTCTGCTTTTAAAGGTTCAAGCTTAAATAATAAGCATCACACACACACTGCGGATCTGTGTTCTTATCACTACCCTGACTCCGAAAATGTTTATATACTACTAATTTGCAAATTCATTTTTGAAGTGAACATAATGCCCCCCAAACTTCGTTAAATGAGTAAGCAAACATTTTTGATGCACATATCTGCACATTTGCATTCATCTTTTGTTTAGGTTTTACGTTATATTTGATATATAACTTTTCTTTTGCTAAAACCTTCTGCATTGGGTTAGGTTATGAATAGAAGGTGGCTTTGGTCAGAAAAAGGTTATAATAAGTGACTTAAGGCAAAATACGTGTTTACTTTTTCACCAAAACTACCATCTTTGCCTCAGCAGAATGTTTTTGTAGCCTAAACGGACACACGTGTGACACTGAACACGAGCACCTGTCTTCAAGTCCTGAGCTTTATACTCCATTCAACCCTGCCACCTCACAAACACAAATAAAACACAAAGTTCTTGCCAGTGAACATGATCCGGGAAGCAATTATGTTTCATCCAGGACGTATTCAGAAAATCCATTCAGTGATATTTAAACATAGTTCTCAGGAGACAATATTGCACTTTCAACTGTTTGTGACATTAATGCAACTGAAAGAATGATTAGAATGAATGAATACCCTCCAAGTTTATATTTTCATTGTTGAATTGCATTTTCAGAACTAACAAAGGACCCTGTTAAAAAACAAAGAAGAAACAATATTTCAGAGAGCAAGATGTGAAGATGGGTATTGTGTGTTCAATACAGAACTGGAGGCAGGACAAGGCAAGCCTAGCTTAGCATTGAGACTTGAAGCAGCGGGGGGGAATACACCTACCAACACCTCTGAAGCTCACTGATTAACATGTTGTAAATAATTTGCTTCATTCTAACTATCGCTTGTTGAACAACAGGCGGTCACAGTGAATGTGTGTGGCTTCCTAAAGGCTTGTTTTGGTAGCATCGAGCCTCAACAGAGAACCAATCAAAACCGACTGTAACTGGCAACCCACGCTATAGCTGGAGATGCTCAACAGAAGTGCTGGGTAAAAAACTGAAACTTTACTCAAGAAATAGATTCAGAATGTAACTTGTCCAGACTCCAGCTGTTACTTAGCACAGAGACATTAGTTTAAGATTTATATTTTCGTCTCATAAACAAAGGAAGCATTGCACTGCATAAAGAGTCTGGATCAGTCAGTGACCACACTGGCCATTAGAGCATAAGTACATGAACACAGAGACATATTTGACACACTGAGGTCCAGTACAGTGAAGTCTCAGCCGGCACATGGCTCTCATGTGACGACCTTGCTGACTGTTTCCCCCAGCCTCGGCACAGAGACAAACTTCTTACCAAAATCAAGTACACACTCAGCCGACACACTCCTTATTACCCTTCTTCTCAGCTTATGTCCAAGAGAAGTCTTCTGTTGGTCGCTGTTTGTTTCACAGTTGAACACAGAAAGTTGTCTGATGTCTGATGAACTACTGAACTGACTAAAGATTTTTAAAAAATTTAGTCAATGAAGACTCATTTGTGTTTTTAAAGTTTGAACTGGTTAGAAAACTATCCAGTATTTGAATATATTTAATGTTTTTCATAGTTTAAGTACTTTCCTAATGATGCTAATCTAAGGTGTTATCAACTTTCTTAAATTTTAACATCACTTTTCTTGGATTCATGGTTTCTTTTGGACTATAAATGTCTCTATACTTTGCTTTTGTATTTCAAAGCTGTGCAAAGTTCACAGCAAATGCATCAGAAGAAGTTGCAAGTGCATAATAAATGCATGCGTAAAGCGATAGTGAATGTATATTGTAATTGAGGAACAAGATGAGTGGAGAGCCATGCAGTGCAGTAAGTTTAAAGCTCCCTGCAGATGAAAGACGCATTCCTACTCTGCATGTTGCTGTGTTCCTCAGACAGATTCCCAGCTGGGACCTGCTCTAATCTCCTGGCAACAATATTGACATAGAAATAGAAACTCTGACGAGTACAGGACTCTGGCTGTCTGCCTGTCACGACTGCCTTCACATACATCTGGTGCTCTACACACATAAGTCCTGTTTAAGTTAGATACATGGTGTTTCGGTACATACAGCTTAACCTTTGGATTTAAAGGAACAGTTACATATTTTGACTTCATAGGACTCAAATGAAAATATGGTTTGTTTAGCCTTGCTAGATATTAGCTACTGCTAACCTTGATCCATCAAAAATTTAAAAAAGAGTCAAAGTCTTGTGAGTGAGAGGTGAAGTCGATTGGTCCTTTTGGTGCCACTTCATGAATGGCCAATTTGTCACTAAGATCAGACAGGTATATTGTTTTAGGATCAAGAATGCAGAGGTATGGACTCAAGTCACACGACTTTGACTCAGACTCAAGTCAATAATCTGATGAAGACTTTAACTCAACTTAACTTGAACACCAATGCCCTTTTTACTTATAATAATGTAACAAAGTTATCAAGCAATGAATGGAAGTTTCATCGACAACAATTATACCTTGAATAAAACTGACAACAACTAATCACATTGGGCGAGCAGGAGGAAAAGGTGTGCTTGTAATGCAGACCAGCAAGCAGTGACAACAGATGATAACTCTGATTATCACATACAGAGACTCTACTGGTGAATACAAACAGACAGCTATCTATTATTTTGGTAAATGTATGACTACTGTTGGTAATGTTTAAAATGGAGTTGTTATCTTAAAGTTTATGACTTCGATTTGACATTAGACTTGTTGGTCTTGTGCACAGCCCATTGTGTGGCAATAGTCCTAATAGATAATCTGCTCATTCTTTCATATTGATTTTTCCACAGTTGGTGCATTTGCTATAAATTAGATTCAGGACTTAAGTGGCCAATAAAAGAAACAAGACTTAGAGAATACAGCCATTCTAGTTCAAGTGCAAAGCTTAAGTATAGTGGTGTTTGGAGCAAAATGCTAATGTCAGCGTGCTAACAACGTTATCTTTCAGTCAGCAATGCTCACATTCAGTATTCATTAAATAACTTAGTATTGAATGCACAATAACTGGGTAGCTATGTTTATACATGGCACTAGGCCCAGTTTAAAACACAATTGTATACAATATATATATAGTAGAGTGTCCCTGCTCCATCTCTCCATCAGTTTGGGGGTCCTTGGCCTGAAAAACGTTGAAGACCCCTGCTCTAGATGAAAAGTCACCAAAGTTGTTTCAATGTATCCTGAGGATACAACATGAATCCCAATCCATCCAATAGTTACCCTAAAAAGGGCAGTGACAGAAACGTAAAACCAAGTCAACATTATATTAGCAGGCAACATTTGAGTTATTTCGTGAGCAGTTGAGTGCAGTTACTCTTGACCTCTGAACAGTCTTGTCCTCATTGCCAGGTTGGAGCTCTAAAGCTCTTTAACTCTGAGATATCTAGCGAGCAAGGTACAACATGTCATTCAGACAGCTTTGGTTTTGTTTGAAGTTTCACATTTAACATGGGCAAGTTTTCCCCCTGCTCTCAGTCTTTGTTCTAAGCTTGGCTATCACAGATCTACCCCTGGACTGGAAGCACAGAGATCAAACTGATATTGATATTGACAGATACAAACCCAACGCAATGCTGTGATACAATGAATTAATAACAACCAAGAGACATTATGGGTCCAGATAGAATATAGCTCCGCCCAGGGGATAGAGAGGGACTGGGGGGAGGACTCTCTTTGAGCCATCACAGTTGCTGGCAACATCCCATTGGTGTGAGATAGTGGACTCAGACGGTGGGCAGCAAAAGGCTCAGATTGTGAGCAATTGACATGGCAGAAAATACTCTTTATGTGAAAAGGAAAATGAGAGTTAGAATTAGATATAATTATTGAGAACTGTATTTGGGAGGATATATGCACGAGTAGCCACAAAGATGTTACAGCAATCTGGAATTTGACTGGAATATAAAAATTTGATTTTTCAGGACTCCATTGATAGATTCAATGCTTGACAAAGGTACAGCATCAGCTTTCTGTTGGAAATGTGGGATGACTGGAGATCACTCACATATCTTCTGGGACTGCCCAGTACTGCAGGGATTTTGGCAAAATATAAAAAGAAGAGATTGAAATAATGATGATGATTGCCATCCCAATGGATCCTACGGTGTTTCTACTTTTAGAGCAAATTCAAAAAGTAAGAGACCAAATATATATATTAGACATACTTCTACTGATTTATAGAAAAATGATAACTAAAATTGGAGAAAAGCAAAAATTCAATGAACTCAGAGACCAAAACATGTTTACAACGGAATACAGTACAGGAAAACTGCAAATGAAGATGGATTTTCCTACAAAGATGGACTCCAGTTATGTTGTACTTGACTGTCTAAATGGTAGAATGCAGAAAAGGAAAGAAAGTAAAAATGTAAAAATGTAAAGCCGTCTGTGGAACATTGTTTAACAGTGTTTCATGTTATGTTACTAACATTGAAATCGAAATTAAGATAACAAAAAAAGATATTGATTGATACAGTCTTATGAAATATCCCTTGTTGTCTTTTATCATTTAATTTCAGGATCATCCTGACTTACCCTGCTTGAGATCCACCTGCAACCATGACAACCAAATCAAATAGCAGCGTTCTGGGTGGCAAGGCTTCCTCCTCTCCTCTCTTGTCCTCTCCACCTCGCCAACGCCTCGTCACCAAAGACGGACACTGTGCCCTTCGTCCACCTCAGTGCTCTTCAGGCTCGTGGCGCGAGGCCTTGAGAAGAGCCTGGGTGCTGGCCCTGCAGGACCTGTGGGGACTGTTGGTGGGTCTGCGCTGGAGATGGGTCCTGCTGGCCTTCTGCGCCTCCTTCCTGGCCCACTGGCTGCTGTTTGCCTGCCTGTGGTACTTGCTGGCCCACCTCAACGGAGACCTGGCTGTGCAAGATCATGATGCCCCCCCACAGGGGCATGTGGTTTGTGTGAAGCACATAACCAGCTTTACCGCTGCCTTTTCTTTCTCCCTGGAGACACAGCTGACTATTGGCTATGGCACCATGTTCCCTAGTGGGGACTGTCCAAGTGCCATAGCACTGCTGGCTGTGCAGATGCTGCTGGGGCTCATGCTGGAAGCATTCATCACAGGTACAACTCTCCTATTACTAAAAGCTTTTTCTCCACAAACATGAACTCTGAAGTCACAGTTTCAATTGTAAGTTTAATGCATACATTGGGAGCAAAACTAAAGCTAATCATCTAGCTAGTCATCTTCTGTGATCTGAACCAAACCTTCCTTACCTTCATCCCAACCAGTTACCTCCTAAACACCTGGCGATATCATGGGGAAAACATGGTGAAACACTTTTTAAGGAGGAAACAGAAATCCATGTTAGACCTGTCCTTGTGTTACAGTGTGGGCCTATTGCATTAAGAGAATGTTGCACTATGGGTTGTTTGTAGCCTTAAATTGTAACATTTACTTGTGAAGGTAGAAATGAAAGTTTACCAAAGTAACCACTGTGAATCTGAAAATACTTCATTGTTTCAAAGCTTTTGATGCAGACAAAATGTGACATCTACTGGGCGACCCTTGGTATTGCATTCATACTGAAGGATCAAATGCAACATAAGTTATTACAAAATAACTTATGTTGCATTTGTCTACAAGTCTACAGCCCTGCTTTTAAACAGTGTGGCAGATCAAACCTTTTTCCAAACCATTATGAAACCTCTCTGATGTGACATAACCAGTCCCATAATGACATCAATGACAGCCTTGGTAGTTAGGACGCTGTATCAGAACTGTGCAATTATCTGATAATGTGTCATCAGAAAAGTGGTGGCAAATAACTAAGTAGATTTACTTAAGTACTTCACTTTAGTACAATTCTAAGGTACTTTACTTGAGTATGTCCATTATCTATTACTTAATATTTGTACTTTACAACATTTCAGAGGAAGATATTGTAGTTTTTACTGCTTTACATGTATCTGATAGGTGGAGTTACTAGTTACTTCACAGATCAAGATTTTACAACAAAGAAAATGTATGATAAGATTATAAAACACAACACATTGTAAAGATTAAACCAGTAGTTTCTAATGGTTTTGGCTTGTGACTGCTTACAAAAAAGCAATATGTAGTTGGGGCCCTTTGTCACATTTTATGTTTGTGAGTTGTGAACATTTCCCCTCCAAAGCAAATATTTGTGTAGCAATTGATCAATCTCACAACCCCTCAGATTTATCTGGTGACCCCCAGGTTGGAAACCACGTGACAAAACGGCCTTTGGTTTTATGAAGATAAACTAGCACTGCATCTAAAACAATGAAATGTTTCTTACACACTGATGTATCAGAATCAGAGCATGGTAGTGGAGTGGTGAGAGTTTCTGCTCCTCGCTTCATAGGTGTTACTTCCCTCCACTCCCCCTTTTTAAGCCGCTCCAGGCAGTTCTAATGAGATTTCACCCCGCTCCACTAAAATCTCTCACCGCTCGCTCAAAGAAAAGAAAAAAGCTGATATATAACCTATAAGAAAACGAGACCATCAGCTAGAAGATAGTTCTTGGTTGTTTTTTTTGTATTTTTGGATGAGATAGACAGGAGAAGGAATGAATCAGCATTGGGCCAGATTTGTACCCGGGCCGCTGCTGAGGACTCAGTCTTTGTTCATGGGTCGCCTGCTCTATCAGGTGAACTACTGGGGCGTCCAGATAGAGGAAGCCTGGCACCGATTCATACAAAATCAGAAGAAATCATTTAGGTTCACCAGAAACTCTTTGCTGCTGCCTCCGACCTGCAATCAGGCCTTCCTCCGACCAGGAGTAGAGCTTTGTCTCACTGCTCTGCCAGGAGCCGACACCTTCACCACACTGCTGGTGGAGGGTCTGGTTCTCCACTCCACTGGTTCTGCACTCCATCCAAAATTCTCCACTCACATGCTCTGATCCAAATTAGCAATCTAATAATGTCTTTGGTATTTTAAATATTTACCTCTGTACTTGTTGCAGTTTTGAATGCAGGACATACCATTTCTTTTTTTTTCTTTTTTTTTTTTACCACAGAAGCATTTACAACACAAAACTATCTACAAAACAACAATACAGACAAGAAGACATACAAAAAAAAGAATGTACCGGTCATGATGGACAGTGGGGTATTTCTTTATTATGTGATTGAGGCAGTGTAGAGAGGTATCAGCTCGGGATACATTACAGAAAAGGGGACCAGGCGTTATGTAATGGGTTTAGAATGTCCTTTAGGGTTGCTGTGAGCTTTTCCAGGTTTGTTAATAGATTGAGCCAATGGTCGATCGATCATTTGGTTGTGTCTTTCCAGTTGTGTAGTGTGGCTTTCTTGGCCACAGTTAATGCTATCAAGATGAAAGTTTGGATATTTTAAAGGATTGTTAGCAGGGAGATGGAAGGGAAGCCACTATGGTACATGTTGTGAGTGTTGATATTTGCTCTGTGTAAGACCTTGTATTGCAAAAAATATTTTGTTGTACAAGTAAGCGAAGGAGCGAAGTTGTGGAATGTATGAGTATCGATTTGCTTTCTTATGATCTCTTTCAACAGTATGTTCTGGTAGTGACAGTGGTGGAGTTAGTTGTTTGTTTAAGAAGGTCAAAGTTAGCTGAGAGTTGCCACTGAAAAGGTGCCCCAGGCTGGCTACTCCTTTGATGGGTTACTTATTAATTTCGCCTCTCTGGGAACCATCCCCTTATCGTGGTGGAGAGGTTTGTGTGTCCCTATAAACTTGACAGCTGTGTTGTCTGGAGCCTAGTGCTCCTGGTAGGGTCTCCCAAGGCAAATTGGTCTCAGGCGAGGGGCCAGACTAAGAATGGTTCAAAAACGACTTCATGAAAAAAAGGGAAAGGAAAGGAGAGACCCTGCCCGGAGGAAGCCCGGGGCCCCCGTCTGGAGCCAGGCCCAGAGGGAGGGCCCGACAGCGAGCGCCTGGTGGCCGGGTTTGCCATGGAGCCTGGTCAGGCACAGCCCGAAGAAGCTACGTGGTGCCTCCCATCCATCCATCCTGTGGGCCCACCACTCATGGGAAAAACCGCTGGGTTCGGGTGCGCTGTCACACGGGTGGCAGTGGTGGTCAGGGACCTCGACGGACCAGACCCGGGCAGCAGAGGCTGGCTCTGGGGACGTGGAACATCACCTCTCTGTGGGGGAAGGAGCCTGAACTAGTGCGGGAGGTGGATCGCTACCAGTTGGATCTGGTGGGGCTTACCTCTACGCACAGTCTTGGCTCTGGAACCGTACTCCTGGATAGGGGTTGAACTCTATTCTTCTCCGGAGTTGCCCAAGGTGTGAGGCATCGGGCCGGGGTGGGGATACTTACTAGCCCCCGGCTGAGCGCCGCTACGTTGGAGTTTACCCCGGTGATTGAGAGGGTCGCCTCCCTACGCCTTCGGGTTATGGAGGGGAAAACTCTGACTGTTGTTTGTGCCTATGCCCCAAACCGCAGTTCGGAGTATTCGGCCTTCTTGGAGAGCCTGAATGGAGCCCTGCAGGGGGCTCCAGTAGGGGACTCCGTAGTCTTGCTGGGAGACTTCAACGCACACGTGGGGAACGATGGAGACACCTGGAGAGGCGTGATTGGGAGGAAGGGCCTCCCTGATCTAAACCCGAACGGTCGTTTGTTGTTGGACTTCTGTGCTAGTCATGGAATGGCCATAACAAACACCATGTTCGAACATAAGGATGCTCATAAGTGCACGTGGTACCATAGCACCCTAGGCCAAAGGTCAATGATCGATTTTGTAATCGTATCATCTGACCTGAGGCCGCATGTTTTGGACACTCGGCTGAAGAGAGGGGAGGAGCTGTCAAATGATCACCATCTGGTGGTGAGTTGGATCAAGGGGTGGGGGAAGACTCTGGACAGACCTGGTAAACCCAAACGGGTAGTGCAGGTGAACTGGGAACATCTGGAGGAAGCCCCTGTCCTGGGGATCTTTAACTCACACCTCCGGTGGAGCTTTTCAGACATCCCTGTGGAGGTTGGGGGCATTGAACCTGAGTGGGCGATGTTCAAAACCTCTATTGCTGAAGCTGCGGTGATGAGCTGTGGTCTCAAGGTCTTAGGTGCCTCAAGGGGCGGTAACCCTCGAACACCGTGGTGGACCCGGTGGTCAGGGAAGCCGTCCGACTGAAGAAGGAGTCCTTCCGGGTTATGTTATCTGGGAGGACTCCGGAAACAGTTGCAGGGTACCGAAGGACTAGAAGGGTCAGAGGCAAAGCAGCGGGTGTGGGAGAAGTTCGGAGAAGCTAGCTTCTGGAAAACCATCTGGCACCTCAGGAGGGGGAAGCGAGGAACCATCCAAGCTGTGTACAGCAAGGGTGGGACCCTGCTGACTTCGACTGAGGAGGTTATCGGCCGGTGGAAGGAGCACTTTGAGGAACTCCTGAATCCGACTAATCATCGTCAATTTCCCTGATGGAAGTCACTGAGGTAGTCAAACAACTCCACAGTGGCAAAGCCGCAGGGGTTGATGAGATCCGTCCAGAAATGCTGAAGGCTTTGGGTGTTGAGGGGCTGTCTTGGTTGACACGCCTCGTCAACATTGCATGGAAGTATGGGACAGTGCCCAGGGGTTGGCAGACCGGGGTGGTGGTTCCCCTATTTAAAAAGGGGGACCAGAGAGTGTGTGCCAACTACAGGGGTATCACACTTCTCAGCCTCCCTGGTAAAGTCTACTCCAAGGTACTGGAAAGGAGGGTTCAGCCGGTAGGGAATGAGCTATTACCCCAAGTGAAGGAGTTCAAGTACCTCGGGGTCTCGTTCGCGAGTGAGGGGACGATGGAGCGAGAGATTGGTCGGAGAATCGGAACAGCGGGGGCGGTATTACAGTCACTTTACCGCACCGTTGTGACAAAAAGAGAGCTGAGCCAGAAGGCAAAGCTTTCAATATACCGGTCGATCTTCGTTCCTACCCTCACCTATGGTCATGAAGGCTGGCTCATGACCGAAAGAATGAGATCACGGGTACAAGCGGCCGAAATGGGTTTTCTCAGACGGGTGGTTGGCGTCTCCCTTAGAGATAGGGTGAGAAACTTAGCCATCCGTGAGAGACTCGGAGTTGAGCCGCTGCTCCTTTACGTTGAAAGGAGCCAATTGAGGTGGTTCGGGCATCTAGTAAGGATGCCACCTGGGCGCCTCCCTAGGGAGGTGTTCCAGGCACGTCCAGCTGGGAGGAGACCCAGGGGAAGACCCAGGACTTGGTGGAGAGATTATATCTCCTCACTGGCCTGGGAGCGCCTCAGGATCCCCCAGTCGGAGCTGGAGGATGTGGCCCGGAGAAGGGAAGATTGGGGTTCCTTACTGGAGCTGCTGCCCCCGCGACCCGATCCTGGATAAGCGGTAGACAATGGATGGATGGATGGACTTATTAATTTCAAACATAGAGTTATGCCAGATAGGGGTGAGAGAAGAAGGAGATAGTGTGAGGTTGAGTATGTGATTTGCTTTCCACCAAGCACTGAGAGTAGTGTTTATGGAGCTAAATTTAATGCAGGTGAGGATTTGGACTGATTTATCTATGAAACAATATGCTGACTGGGACAGTCCTTGCATAATGTCTGTTCCACACCAAGCCAGGCGGAACTGGAGTTGTTTGTCGAGTATAAGATACACTGAAACTGGTTGGACAACAGGTTGTTTGGTTATAAGTCCCCAACCTCAACTTCCTAGTCTAAATAGCTTAGAGCAGGGGTCTTCAACGTTTTTCAGGCCAAGGACCCCCATACTGGTGTAGCATGGATCAGGGACCCCCTGCTTCAAAGATTTATAAAAATAATTTATTTTATAAAAACATTTTTTTTGCTTTATCTACAAATAATTTTGCAACCCCCCTGCAGTACCTCCACAGTACTATTTTTTTTTCTTTGCACATTCACATCCTTCCCACCCCCCTTCGCACAGAACTCCGACAGCACCCCCCCCCCCCCCCCTTTGATTATGATCTATTACATGGACATTCATATACTGTACACTGAAAAAACACAGATTCCATGTGGGCTGTGAATGGAACCACACAGGCCCTTTTTAATGTGTGCAAGAAATTGGGCCAATGTACGGTACCAGAGAGGCCGTAAAATTTAGAAATGTTTTTTAAAAACAACTATTTATGTCGGGTGAAGCATGTTTAAAGGGCCTACGAAATGATATTTCGTCAGCGTTATTCGGCTTGGTATATGATAGAGGTTGCATATCTATTGTGAAATGTGCCATATATATATTTTTAATATTGATGTATTCGTAATAAATCACGATCATAACAGCATAAAAAGGACTTCTGCTAACAAAAATCGATCGCTGCGCCGAGAGCATCCACTTCGGCAATGTTCGGGCGATGACATCACAAGTAGAATACAGCCGCCGCCAGTGTTCGTCTGCGTTGAAGCGTCCAGCAAAGACTGCTGTCAATTATTACGAGAAAGAACGGACAGCAATCGATCGTCAAGGATAATTGTGAAGCGATGTGTTGTATGGGGATGTGTGGCCGTCTCCAAATCTAGCTTTCTGTGGCCAAAAGAGGATAAAATGTTGCATTTATGGACAAGACAAGTGCGTCGATGAAACCGACGATTTTTGGGCAGCACTTTGAGAGATCGGGTTTCGAACAAACTATGATCACCAAGGAAATGAGATAAAAAACTAATTCAAAACTGAATGCAGATGCTGTGCTTACAATACTGCCGAGACCCCAGCCAGCACAAGCCAGCACACCGATTCAAACACGTCCGCCGGTGCAGAGTCCTCCACCAAAGAGACGACGAAATGCATTCGACAAAAGGGAGAGAGCAAAGGTAAGCCGTGCTACTTGTTTACTGTATTTATTGTTTCAAGCACAAAGCCATAATCGGTCTAGGCCTACTGTATGTAACGAGTTTACATACAAATGTAAATTTCCCTCGGGATGAATAAAGTATCTATCTATCTATCTATCTATCTATCTATCTATCTATCTATCTATTTATCTATCTATCTATCTACATCAGGCCCAAGCCAATATATGTGTGTTATTGTTTGTAGTATTAATAACTTTATCTAATTACACTTAATTAGTATAGATTCAATGTTTATAACAGGCTTCCCCATTTTATTCTGTAGTTTGAGTAAAAGCGTGAGCCTATTTAACTTTTAACTATCACCCTATTATTACATAGGTATTGAAACATTGGTGAATGAAGCCACTGACAGAACTGAGGGTACCTGTATGATCAGCGACCATCTATTGGACATCCACACTGGGGATGAAGCTGTGTGTACACCAGTAAGTACACAGACTGTACGTCATCTGTACATTACAGTTGTAGTACCAGTAGACCTGCACATGACGTGTTAAAAATACAATTACCACATGCATGTACATAATTCATATATTTGTTTAATTTGATATTATTGCTCTCTCAATCAATTCAACCACATCTTTTATTATGAATGTTATTAGATATTTTCCTTACGCAGACATGTATAAACGTGCAATACAATTTCAAGCTGGTTTGGGACACACCACAAGTCCATGCAGGCGCAACCACGTGTCAGGTCAGCTGGACTGCAAATTCCAATCCAAGTTGGTTGTTCCAAAGGTCAGCATCATAATATATATATATATATATATATATATATATATATATATATATATATATATATAAATATATATATATATATATATATATATATATATATATATATATATATATATTTTTTTTTTTGTTGTGGAAGTTTTCCTGCTTTACTCTGGAGAGATGTATATAAAGTCAAATAAATGGTGATAGAGACAGAGTTGTCTTTCTGCATTTATTTGAGATTTCAAAGGCACCACTCCTACAGAGCACTGGTGTAATCTGTAGGAGGGCACAGGTTGGAAGAAAACACATAGGCATTTTATACAATTTGGTTTGGAGACAAGGTGGTGAAAAACCACAGGGGACCGGCCAAACTGCCCTTTGATGCTTTTAAGGTAATATTATGTTTATTATGTAAACAGAATATTGGGTGACACTCACTATTCTGTCTCTTGTTAGTTAATCAGTCTAATCAGGATGTGTCTGTGTCTTGTATTGAAATGGCAGTTGGCTTGTTTAACATAGGGAACTTGTGCATAATTAAACAGTATACATTTAAATTGCTATTACAATATACACACACACATACATACATATTATGTATAATGCTTGATTATAAAACATCTTTTTTGCAGAGTATGTTACTGAACTCTTGACCGAGACTCAATGCTTTGTGCCAAGACAATATTGATGAGGAACCTTTCGAAGTCCCAGATCCACTCAGCAGTCCGTGGAAGAACCAAACAAGAGCGATGCTGTTGTGCTGTATAGAAGTAGATTCAATCACTGAACTGACATTGTGTTTTGTTAATGACTCTAATAAAGTGCTGGATACTTGAACAACGTGTAGTTGTCAGATGGAAACACAGCACAGATCTTTTGAATGGCACATGATGGCATGCTGTGGTTCTTACCTAGTATTCCTAAGCAAAATCTCAGCGGCGGTATGCCACATAGTGATACATTCTGTAACATACAAGATAATACATGTCAATGGTAATCACTTCAACCTTATTTGCTTATTTATCTATGTATTCTGTAACTGTGACCATTCGACTCCCCATTAATACATCAAAGTTTCTGAGCTCTACACATTTGTGCACACAAGTAACTTACTCATTACATGGCTGATCACCTGCTTGTTTCTGTCCCTCTTTGAATACCTTTGGTAGGCTGTCTGCAACACCCAAACATCCAGACACTTTGATTTGAATCCTGGGTGATCTGTTATGCAGGTTATGTTTGCACCATGTCCCTCATATTCATTGAGTTCCTCTATGACATCCTTTTCTTGGCAGCAGCTCTTCAATTGCTTCCATAATTGTACAGTTTTCACATGTACACCTAATTGTACAAAGAAAGAGTGGTAAGGACATGTACACAATATGCAATATCAAGAAAAAAGGCCAACATTAACGTCATCTTAATTTCATACTATTTATATGCCTGTGTTTCACGACAGGCTCGTAAGCAGCTCATAAGCCTGTTATGGTCGTACGGAGGTCGGATCTATCTAGTAGCAACCTGTTACCCGTTTCACTTAAGTCTCGTAAAGTTACGACATCGTCACTTCCATGAACCTCTGGTAAGTGTTCCGGCTACTATAGGCTATAGTGACCGTCTATATATATATATATATATATATATATAGACCGTCTCACTATATAGTCAGACTATAGACTATACCTCCGGTCTGTTTGTTAGCTAATAGCTAATGCTTTATATACAGCCTCCTAATAAATGACGTTTGACATCAGACACAACGATAGAACCTCAACCGCAGAAACTTCGAGAAATAATCAAGTTATCAAGCTTTACAAACGTCGATGTGTCCAAGTAGAGAAATAATTTAATATTTAGGGATCGAGCAATTTGCGGACAACTAGTCGGGTTCATAACAATTCAAGGAAACCAAGCTATCGACTTGATAGCTTGCAATCTATTTACGATCGAAAATAATGTTATGTTTTATTATGATGTATTTACTATATATTGAGAAGTTCTATGAACTATAGTCAAATGTATATACCTGTCTGTGTTCTGTTGCCGCACAGGATCTCCGCCAAATCCAGGATCACCGTCACCATCACCATGTTCGCTCCCGTCTGTGTCTCCATTTTGAATATATATATATATATATATATGTTATATGTTAAGCTCGCCCGCTCTAAATCTACGATACCGGCATCCTCTTAATAAATAATAAATTGAATAAATTCCTCTTCTTGAAGGTGCAACAAGTCTATTGACGACTCACTGTCACTCGATTCTGTGGAAATATCCGAGCCAGAGTCCGACATCGCCACATCTGCCGTGCTGTCTGCCGCTTCTGCCATGCTGTCTGTGTATACTGGTGGACTGTTTTCTACTTGTGACGTCAGAACACGGCGTCGGGTGTTTCCGGTAGCGGCAATGTAAACATCGGTGGTCGACATACTAAATCATGATTTATTAAATACTGCGATCATTGTATCATAAATAACACATCATTTTACACCACAAATAGCATTTACTATCATCAGTAGAAATTCATTTTTATCATTTCGTAGGCCCTTTAATACCTATGGTAACTAACACAGAAGGAGCATACACAGTCTTTAGAGTTTGAATATGAAAGTTTGGAAAATGCGGCATCAACCATGTTGGAAAAGTCCAAAAAATATTTTTAGAGCAGCATCCCCCAAATTGCTTCAATTTGTTTCACAAAAGTAATTTGAATGTAATGTAATTACCCGCTTCGAATGATATCAGCCCATTAAATGGCCGTTATCAGTCATTATCAGTGTCCTAGATATGGGTTAGAAGGGGCCTGCCACCTATGAGTAGGTTCAAAATATGATTATCATCTATTCACATAGTTGCTCAATGATACGAATACAACAAGGCGGTGACCTCTAGCAGCCGTAGTATTTATAATGGGAGTAAAGGAGGAAGTCTGGTGACGTAATTTAGGACCAATAAAGTCCACTTAAGGTAGGTGGGAGGGGATGATGGATGGATGGATGGGGCAAAAAAACACAGGACATTCACCATAAGCTCGAAGTTTGTGTCCCGTGTAAAACCAAAAGTCAACGTTGAGGTTTTTTTAACTGACGTAGCTTACGTAAGCAAATTAACAGGAATATACACCTTCTGGCCTACTAGTGGGATTAGTTTTCCCCAACTGAAGCATTTAAGTGGTAGTGAAAACAACTGATTACGACAATATAATAGCCTGATAACACTCAAAACGAGTGGCAATGAAAAAGATGACTACAGTAGCACCAGTTGCACTTCTATTTTCCTCAGCTGTTTTTTTCAAACATAATTTATATGTGCATTGCAAAGTACAACATCTCCATTGATATCAATACAGAGAGAAATGTGATCTTGCAGTTTACATAGACAGTAATGAAAGGAGGAATGTCTGGTATGTAAAGCACTTAAAGCTCTACCCATTTTCACACTGGGTAAGTTCCAGAATCCCCAAAAATTATTGATGCATATTTAACACTTTCGGACTTACTGGACAACATCAAATTTGTATAGTCCTGTAAGGTTTCAGTAGGCTTGAGACAAACAAAAAATATAAAGGCAAAAGTGTTAATAGTTGTGCTAAATGGCCACACTGGAAGGCTGGATGGAAAGCCTGCCATCATAGTGATATTTGAGCAATGAATTGTCGTTTGTTTGGGTTAGAAGGTATGAAAACCACTTTGTTTGAAGGATACTGACCCCTTTATGCCTACAACCTACCTGCGCAAGATAACCCCATTAGTGAATCACATTTTTACCCTAACACATATGGGTGGCACAAGGAAGACAACAAATCAAATTCAAAAACAAATCATATGATCAGTTGCATTACCTCTGCTGCTGATTACTACTTTTTATAGTAACAAGGTCTAAACATCTCATTATGTTATATTGTCTTAACCTTCAGGTGCATTTGTAGCCAAGATTGCACGTCCCCAGAAGCGGGCAGGAGCTATCCAGTTCAGCCCCCAGGTGGTGGTGGGCCACCACCAGGGCCAGACGTGCCTCATGTTACGAGCCACCAACCTGCTGCAGCGACCTCTGATGGACGTAAAAGTGAGTGCTGTGCTCTATGAGGAGCATGAAGGTCAGGCCCTGCACCAGACCTCTCTGGATTTCCACTTGGATCATCTAGGCCAGCAGCCCTGCCCCTTCTTCATCTTCCCACTCACCTTTTACCACCCCCTGGACCGCCAAAGCCCCCTCTACCCCGCCCTGTGTGAGGGCACCTCCAACCATTTTGAGTTGGTGGTCTTTCTGTCCGCCTTGCAGGAGGGAACTGGTGACTCCTGCCAGAAGAGGACCTCCTACCTGCGCCAAGAAATCCAGTTTGACCGTCGCTTTGTCCCCGCCTTGGGGCTGGATGCTCGGGGGAGATACATGGTGAGCACCCAGCACTTTGACACGGCCCACTCAAAGGAGCCTTTGAACAAGGACTGTGTTGTGCAAATCAACGGTGATGGCAGCGACAGGATGCCAGTAATGGAGTAAGAATGCTGAGGGGGAGGTCCAATAGGGACAGAGGGGAGTCAATGAGGGGTAACTTGGGAGGGGAACAATGGGGTAGATCATTTTTGTTAGGAGGTACTTGATTTAATTTGGTAAATCTGAATTTATGTCTAAACATTTTAAATCAAAATGTATATCAGACATGGGTGCTGCTTCGGACTGCCTTAGTTTCTTACTGCAACAACCAAAATATTATCCCCCACTGGTTTCCCACCCATTATACATCCAGTTGTGTTGGTTTGAATTCCTGGTCAGTAGGGGGCAGCACTTCTGGGCATAGAGTGCGAACGAATACTGTTTATTACAAGTTAGGATATGTGTTGTTGCTCTGGTCATCGGTTCTATCAGTTATGATAACTTACTCTTCAAGTTAATAGCTGAGATCTCAGAACTTGGCTACATTGCTAAAAATATATCCAACAGGGCAAGAAACATGAGCAGTCAGACGATCAGAGAGGTTGGAAATAAACCTGTTATTTATTATCTGAATGGTAAAATGACTGCCTGTTGTAAATATCTATCACAGTTTACAGACCTACATCCTCCTTCAGCTTTGAACAGTTGTACTTACTGTAGTTGTTTTCACTCACGGTTTTCCTGTATAATGAGGGACTATTAGCCACATTATGGATATTGGGCTGATCATCTGACTGCTCATGTTTTTTGTCGTGTTTGACCTCATTTTAGCAATGTCCCTGCATTCTAAGATCTGAGCAGGTACTATACTGAGTGCAATGTTATCATACCTGATAGATGATGGTAAAAGCAACAAAAATAAAACCCAAATTGTAATAAACTGCAGTTTTTCTTTTTTTATTTAATAAAAACTGAATTACATTTCATTATTCTTACTTTTCATGTAAGGTTTTGTGAATGGATTGAGTATGATCAAGCTATATTTGTGGTGGCACAATCAATTTCAAATTCAGTTCCAGTTCCAGTTCCAGTAATACATTTGTATTACTAACACTGAATCAAATGCCTATGTGTAATATAAAAGTTGGCTTTCACAGGGATGAACCCACAGAGATATATTACCAACTCATTGGTCACATTTGGTGTTTGGCATAATCTATTCACTCTCATCAACCTGGCTTCCAGCAGCAGCAGGCAGCTGTTTGCAGCAAAATATGCTCTAAAATCCCACTGTACACTACCTGCTCAGCAGCAAACAGCAGACGGACACAGCTGGAGACTAGCTGATGAACATAGAGGAGCATTAGGGGGCACATATTTCCATCAGGAGTTGGTAAAGTCAAGTACATTTTATTTATATAGCCCAATATCACAAATCACAAATTTGCGGCAGGGGTTTTACAATCTGTACAGCAGGAACACCCTCATTCCTTTGATCCTTTGAAAAATTGGAAGAAACCTCAGGAAGAGCAACTACGGAGGGACAACAGACATGCAATATAATGTGTACAGAATAATAACTAACATAACATAAAATTACATTATAGACAATCCAAACGGCAAAATGATACACACAGTGTAAACATATATGAAAAAAATAGGGTGCAGGAGGATAGAGAGAGAGAGAGAGATTTGTATATGCTCTTTACAGTCCCTGGGTGTGGTGTCTCAGAAAGCATTATGCTGTCACATTTTATACTTGAAATTTGTATACCTGAATTTATTCAAATGTAGTTTGATCAATCACAAACAATGAATTTTCCAAACATCACATATAGGTTAAGAATATGGATGAAATTCAAAGTTATGCAGTGTGTACATTTTCAAATTCTGACCAACAAATTCAGATGTACTACATTCAAATTGAATACGTGCTGGCACATCAGGTAATGCAGCAGAATAGGGTAGAACAACAATGATAGAAGGAATGATGAATGGAAATAACAGGATTGGCACCAGACAGTTGGAGGTAGTGATAAACTTTTCAATTTTCTAACTTCCATAAGCAGCAAATTACGTGACACTTGAATGCATCCTGAGGTGGTGCAGTGTTTAGCAAGAAGACTTTGGGTGACTGTATATAAAGATGGATTACGTGACAGCTCCCCAAAGGTAAAGCAAAAACATCTTGATCGCCCCCTGGTGGCTGGCTGCAGAACATGTCCCACGCCCTTCAAACTAAAAGATTACACGTAAAATAAGGTTTTTTAAGTAGGTTTATCACGTTGATGTGTGTTGATATCATGATTGACAGCTGTTATGATAGTCACTGTATTGAGTATTGTAGCCCACGGACTCAGTAGTAGAGGGGAAATTCTGCCCCCAATTTCTTTGGAGCGTGTGGCTAGGCATTACATATTGCACCTTTAAAGGGCCATAACACAATACACAATACCAGTGTTTTATATTGTTGAATGTTTTTCAACGTACCAGACAGCCCTTTCTTTCAGTTCATTTCACCACACTGTCAAAATAATTTTATAGACACTTGAATCAGTTTCATCATGTCCCCTTTCATTGTAGTCAACAACTATGGTACTGTGTGGTAATACAGTACAAATTTTCATAGCATACTGAAACAAATAGAATCCAGTGGCTGCTTGAAAGACAAGACAACACTGAGTCTATAGCTATGCTTGTGGCCCCGTCTGCACAGTAATGCTTGGAGCTAAATGCTAACATCAGCATGCTAACATGCTCACAATGACAATGGCTGAATTCTAATGTCCACCATCTGGACATAGCGACTGAGCTCTCCCTGACTTCTGTCATACATACTGTCACACATACTATCATCATATCCAGTTGCATGTGCATGAGTGAAAGCGTTGATATGCACTTTGATTATCTGAACGTTTCAGTTCCACCTTGTTCAGTGTGGACAAAAATGGTGAAGGTGCCCATCAGAAATGAAAAGTATGTGTGAGTTGTAGTGAATGGGTTAAACATTGTTATGGTCCTTAAACCTGTTGCTGATTTCATGGCATTTGATAATAAAATAGGTGTATTTCAACACTACATTACACAGGTGGAGTTTTAATGTTTTTTATGATACTGAAATGAATACTTTTCACTTAAGATAATTATTTTTAGCACAGAAGACCTTCTTAAGTTGACAAGCATCAACGCCAGCCCTGTAAAACTGAACATGGAATTGTTAGGTATGACAGATATATTGAAAATGTTGAAAGATTAACTGCCAATAAGGAAGGAACAGAATGCAATGACTCCTCCGTCATCTCTGTAACAGGCATTCATGTTGCTGATCAATGATTCTACTGATATTTGTGGACTGGCAGCAGTAGGTCTAATTTAAATTCCACTGTCAATGTTAAGCTGCTAAGATTCTTCATTGGAAGCCTTTTGGAACAAAGACATCCATATTATAAAGTGAGCTATGTAACATTAGACTAACCTGCATGAAATTACATATGGCTCTGTAGTGACTGATATAATCATATCTACTGCTGATTGATTTGTTGATTAATTTTTGAATCATTACCTAAATCATTATGCAAAGCAAAAATCAATGTACTATGTTCATTTTGTACAATAATAAATATCTCTAAATTTAGAAAAGTAAATTAGGAGGTTAGGAAGCAGTGTTGTAATAAATGTGTGTTTGTATTTGGAGTATTTCCCTTTAAAGGCTGTTAATATGAAGAGAATCACTGTGTTATCTATATGGTTAAAAGAAATCATGTAGCAACTTCAGACATAAGAGAGGAAATGTTCCACAAAATGTGATTGTAAAAGGATGAGATCTCAATGTATCTCACATGCTTCAATGCCTTTGTACAGTGTACATTCCATGAAATAAATATTTTCTAAACAAGCTTGGAGGTGAATCTTATTTCCTTTAGCTTCTGGACTCCATGAACTCCATGAACTCCTACACCATGGTGTCTACAGACACAGGACTGCATGGAGGATATGTGCTTCTCCCTGCTGGTGTAATGCTGTACTATACATCTGACATCTATGACTGAAATCTTCTTTAAACGTGTCAGTAACATCCATTTGATTATTGTCTTTAGGTGAGCTGACCTAACCTAGACCTAACTGACTTAAGATTTACTATCATTTGTGAGGCTTACAGTTAACTTTTACCAACTTTTATGTTCTCACATTTGTGGAATGCTTTTAATACACTCTCCCCACTGAGATTCTCCAGCAAATAAACCTAAGCTGAAACTCTACAGTGATCAAAGCTGAACAATTAGTGGAATATTCAGAACACACATATATCAGGATCATCAGACTGAGCCTGATAAATGTTGTATTTATATATTTAACCTTTATTTAAGGAGGAATAAATGACTTGTGGATTAAAAATCTATTTTTCAAGAGTGTCCTGGCCAAAACAGGCAGCAGCACAAATAACATGGTTGCAGACAGAAAAACAAACAAAGAACACATTACGGAATTATAAGATACAGACATTCTTCAACATAAAAAAAAACTGCAGCCAAATATGCCTGCATCATTTTGTATAATAATTAAGATCTCTAGATGTATTACATGTGTTCAATAATACCTTCTCTCAAAGATTTAGGTGGTTTTGCAACTGATTCCAAGCTGTGGGAGCAGCATACTTAAATGCCCTTTTCCCAGTTCAGTACAGACTTTAGGCACAGTGAGTTAGTTAGTAGGAATACAGACAATTACTTAACATACTTTTTGTAGAATGTAGGGAAGAAAGGAAGCATTTCAAGAACAGAACAAAACAAACTATTTGTTCTGACAGTCCTACTGTACACTGATGAGTCTTTGCTTTGATATCACATGATCCACAGTATCAGAAGCCTTAGATAAGACAATAAAAAGGGCTGAACAAAGTTGCTTGTTGTCTAAAGATTCAATAAAAAATGTACAACTTTTAAGGCTGCTGTAGTTGGGCTGTTTTTTGCTTAAACCTGAAAATCAGATAAGATTGTTAATAAATAAGAACTAGTTCACTCATGATTCAAGAACCTTAAACAGGAAAGACAATGCAGTAAGACAGTAAGTTCACCTCCTCTCAACAAGGGAAGAACAGAAGCAGATTTCCATATAAAGGAAATTTGGTTTGTGTCCAGGGAGAAATTCTAAAGATAAAATCAACTGGTAGTCAAAAGAAATAAGGCTACAAGTTATCGGGATCTAGTGTCTAAAGGTTTGAGGGCTTTATGGATCTTTGATATTGTATCTGAAATAAAAGTAAAGGCTTGATTTACCGTAACATGAGCAAACAAACAGTAGGGGAAATGTATGAGTAATGTTGAGAGAGTCGAACAAAGAACCAGAGGCAATGAAATGCTCATTAAAACAACCAAGCCACTTCAGCCCTGTCAGACATGTTATGCGAGTCCTTAACAATGCATGGACAAAGCTTTAAACTGTTTGTATTGTATTGGTACTGTGGGCAGTTGTCAGAAAGGCAGCCAGCCAGACTTTTGCCCATACCACATTGTGCTTCAGAGTCAAAGTGAAGCATGCATTGTTTCGGTCTTTCTTGCTTGTCAACAATTTCATGTTTTAATTTTTTTTGGAACAACAGATACTGGTTTTGTTTAGTTCCAGATTAGACCTCCAATTGCATCCATTGTCTAAAGCAACCAACAAAAGTATGAAGTGTTTTAGAGACCCCAAGATTAAGAGCTAAAAATTGGAATTGCTTACTCACTTACTTGCAACACACATGTCCCTTTTGGGTTGTTCTATACGCATCATGACGATGCTAATATCCTTGTTCAGAACACATTTGCTTAGCCAACTTTCAGATAAAACTATTTTGTCAGCATCAGTTAATAGTGCCCCACTATCATATCTGTCATATCCGTTTTAGCGATCAAACTGCGTACATTCAAATGGATAAAGCCTGTTCTTAATTTAAAATTGTCAGGTGTGTTAAAATTGACAGTAGAATCTGGACCTGGATTGTGGATTACGCTGTGGATAAAAGAGTTCAAATAAGGACCAGCTGGGGACTAAAACAATAGGAAAACAGTTTAAAACACTGTCCCAGGTCGACCAGTTGAACAGGCTCTGTGGTCTAAAACAGGTCTTCCAGAATCAACATGAATGTAAACCACACTTCACATATGATCAAAGTTTAAACTGAAGCAGGAGTCAAGTGATAGTATTATCGGAACAACTCGCAAAATTGACCAGTATTCTTTTTCAAAAACAACAAATATCACTCAGTCAACACTAGACCAGTCACACAGACAGACAGGAAGAGAGGTGCTGCCATCTTGGAGACGATGCAGACATCATCGTGAAACTAGAGGCCTTCATATTTGATTCCAATCCCAATATATAAACCTGAAAATCTAAAACTCAAATTTGGGATTAATTGTAGTTTTAAAATATTTTCAGTAACATGTCTTAGTTTTTTGTGGCAAACATAAGTTTCTGAAGAGCCTTTGTGAAGCTCAAAGTGGGGGCATCCTGGCAGTGATGAAAGCGCCTAAATACCGACTAATGCAAAAATGGGCAAAGAGGTGGATCGTCGGTGGAGCGGAGGCGGGCCCGGGTGACGCAGCAGAGCTAGCAGCTAGAGACCTGGCACGGCAGCCACCTGTCACCTAAAGCATGACGTTAAACCATAATATATTAATATATACATTTTGGGATTTGACAATGTCTGATGAAGATCTGTTAGATCAAAACGTTGCACAATTAAAATAGCTGGGAGCTTTGAATATAGTTTGGGGATTTTTATTCCAATTCTTGTTTTAGTTAGATCTTTTGAACCAGCACCTGTTAAAGTGTTTTGGGTGAGCATCCACTACAACCTGTCTTAAGTACCAGAAACAGCACGGGACAGTCTGCTCTGGGTTTATAGGAGAACCCTTCTCTTTCAAAATACATCCTTTTAGTATTGTCAATTTAAAATTGTATTGATTTCATTTAGTATTTTTACTGATGAGATTTCTGCCATTAATCTTATTTCTTTCTTTAAAAAATGCCATCTATAATCCAGCAAGAAAAGCAAAAACCCAATTTAACGGTCATGTCGTACATAAACTCCTTCATGGACTGGTTTTATTTGTTGTCCTTTATTTTTTGTATGTATGTATGTATGTATGTATGTATGTATGTATTGATGTATTAATATGTCTGAGTTGAGCACACAAAGCTTTGTTACTGTTTTTGGATTTCCGTTTTGTAAATAAAGTTTTTTTGTTGTGTAATGTAAATGCTAAAAACAAAAGAGTTGCCCTTTCAAATGCCTGATTAAAACCTGAACTCTTATTACATTTCTTGACATTAAATAGTTATTGACATTTAAATGTTAATTACTTAAATACTTACCAATTTAATCTATTTATACATTTATTAATTATGAAAATATTTAATTAATTTCTGTTTTATACCAATTAATAAAATGCTTTATACTTATTTCCATGACACTTGTGGTCCTCCATATTTCCCCATGAAGCCCATGTGAGTGGGAGCCTGTAGAAAGGCCTGCAGGTGTCACTCTGTATGTGTTGGACCCATCCAGTACTCCACCAGGGACCCTAAACAGGACGAGGGATTTCAGCAATGGATATATTAGGGTTAGTGTAAAGATTATTTCAATATGTAGAGTATGAATAGTGTATGATTTCCCAATAATGATCAAAAGAATACCAAGCGTCGTTCATGAATAATGAGAGATTCAGTATTTTTTAATATCAGTTTTATTTATGCTTTATTGCAATTAAGTCAAACTTTCATTCTGACAGAGAGTATAACAACACAATATCTTTACAAGTGCCCAAAAATATATTTCACTGACCTTTTTTTAGATTTGGCAACTTATAATTCTCTGCTAAAACAAATAACAATATATAGTATTTTATTCATGAAAAAATACATTGTCAATTTCCACAACAAATACAGAAGAAGGTATGTGATACGTACAGTAGTTTTGTACAACTTGAACATGCTTCAACGTAAATACATTAGTACAGAGTAAATAAAGGGCCAGATACATGAACTGCACTCAACAATAAGCACTGTTTAGGTCAACGTTTCAGCTTTTTCAGGCCTGTGACTCCATTTTTGGGTTACAAAACTCAAATGACACCAAAGTTGTCGAACAGTTGTGTGAAGGGTTAGGGACAGAGCTCTTACTCATACTTCTTTATTATCAGTACATTACATTTGTATATAAACCTCAAATACACTCCTGTACCAAGACAATCTTTGTCTCAGGCAGCATTCAGGTGTAGGAGAGAGCAGGTTCTGTGTTTCTATTAAAGCTGACGTGAAACACTAAGCAGACAAACACCCAAGGTTGAAGAAGAAGGGTCATTTACACAAAGACGTGTGTAAAGTAGGCTGCAGAGCTGGAGTTAGGACATGGTTAGCCTAGCTTAGTGTAAAGACTGAAGCAGGGGAACCAGCTAGTCTGCTGTTCAAAAATACACCGACCAACACCTCTTAAGCTCACTGATTACCACGCTTTGAACTGTATATAAACAGAAATGTAAAACAATGTGTACTTTCAGGGGCAGATGCACGCTGGAACTATTTTTTGATGAACAACAATTTATCCATCCGCCTATCAATTAAGTGTAGCATCTTTGTTGGGAGTGCAGATCGCATGATAGTCGTCGAGCACTGGGTGGGTCTCTGGACAGGTACAACCCTGTGACGCTGTGCACAGCCATTACTCCCTACAGTTACTGCACTCACTTTCCCTAAAACCACAAAATGTGCTTTAACAAACTAAATAAAAAAAGTGTCTGAACTTTACAGGTGTTGGTAGGTGTATTCTTCAGTTTGGACAGAGCCAAGCTAGCCGTTTCCCCCTTCTTCTAATCTTAATGCTGAACTAAGTTAACTACATCCTGACTGCAGCTCTGTACTAAACACACAAACATGACATTAATATCCATATTTTCATCGTACTCTCTGAAACAAAGCTAACACATGTATTTCCCAAAATATTGAGCTCTTCCTTTCAGCATCACAACCCCCTTTATTAGCTAGTGCTGATCACATCGCAAAGCTGCCAACAGGTGTTACACACTCCGAGCTTAAGTTAGACTTGACATGCAGTAGACTAATCTTGAGATACTGAGATTTATTAAGACCACATCATGAAGAAATGACAGATTTCCTGACTTGGAGATCTACTGAGTGGGAAGATGCACTGAAGCTAAAGGGAGAAGCTAACTGTTGCAGTTTGTTCATGTCAGCAGCACCAGGGCTTTGTTCACTCTCTAAAATATAAACAGCTCCTTCTGGAAATTGCTACATGCGGAGCAGCCTTGAGAGTGGGACCCTCATGCTGACCCATTCTGATGTATTCGGTATTAACATGTTCATTTTAAAAGAACCCTGAAAGGGGAGACTGTCTACATAAGCTCAAGTAGGGATATTTAGTCACAGATGCTGAACTGGAGTAGATAGTGGGCAGATTAAGCACACAGTATGCATATTAATGACTCAATGGTCACATTAAAGAGGCACTCTACTGATTTGACACAGTAGTAGATTAGTACTCTTCAGCCTGTGAAAACAGTCATAAAAGAGAAATGTGCCACTTTTTATGTGGATGTCCAATCGGCATTGATGGTAAATGTAGTTAATTGAAGCAATAAATTCTGCAGTGTGTGCTATATTGACAGAGAAGTGTCCAGAAGTGTCATTTGACGTGACAGTGCCGTAGTTGGAGGCAAAGAAGAACTACAGTCCACTTTAGTTGGATGTCTAGTTTCCCCTTCTGGGTAGCCAGGGGGCGCTGTGCTCTAGATGCCTCTCTCTTATCAAAGATTATATCAAGCATTGCATTATGGGGAATGTAGGATCCAGTGTTGACACTTTGACTAGTTTTGTCTTTTTAAAAAGATTGTATTTTGCAAGTCCCTTAACTTTATGAAAGTGCAATACTAAATAACTAAAATACCACTTTCAAACCCACAACACGTACGCTTTGAGGAGCTACAAATTAGACTCTACAATATAAAGTCTTACATCACAGTGTGTAACCCATCAAAGTGTCTGTTTAAAATAAATGCTGACCATTCATTCAGTGTTCCCGATCCACACAGACTAAAGCAGACTGAAGGAGAAGGATTCCAGTACAGAGAGCACTATCATACCTACAGTTTAGATGCAGCTCTACTGTTTTGGAGTTGAACCACCTGAAGCCTGACTGCAATTTCCCAAGAGTCCCAACCTTAAGACTGGGACCACACATCAGTCATGTTCTTTGTATACAGGGTTGTCTCATATTGATCAAATGTACATGTAAAATAAGCTAAATTGATAACAAATATATAATATATAGTTTACATAAGTCACTTGCACTGCATGCTCTTGAAACAGAATATTAAACTACACCATACTCAAATTCACGTGAAAACCAATTAACTGTGCAATTGCTGGGGTCATGAGACTTTAGATCCTAAAAACAGAATCACAAGCCAAGGTTGAGAAACCCTGGTACAACAGGTAAACATGCTGTCATCAGAAGCTGTCCATCCATCTTTAATCTTACCGTGTGCTTTAACTAATGCAGTTTAAATGCAGTGTGCTGTTGTTGACTCGGGTTTAGACACAGAGTAAACATTTAAAAGGAACTGTTAAACATTTTGGAAAATAAGTTGATTTGCTTTCTTAGCGTGAGATGAGGTGAGCTGGAGACAGGACAGGGTTAGCCTAGCTTAGCTCAAAGGCTGGAAACGGGGTGAAACCGCTAGCATGGCTCTTCCAAATGAGTAAACTTTAGAGGTTTGATATTCATCGATATTGATATTTTCATCTACTAGTAAACTATTGTTCATCAAGACAGTTCCAACACTTAAGTGCAAGTAAAATTACAAACTGTTAAAATGTCTGCGTGTTTACAGATTGAACAAACAAGATATAACATGTTAATGAACTTTTTTAGACAGGATAGCTGCTTCCCATTGCTTCCTATCTTTATGCTAAGCTAGGCTAACCTTGTATCAATCTTCTAATCTCTCTCTCAGAAAGAGAGCAAAGAAACCCATTTACTAAAAGTTAATCATAACCTGCCTGGTTTGGAAAATTAACAGTTCACAGTTGAATTTTAGTGGTTAATTCTAGGATTTTGGGCACAATATCAAAAGTGTACCTTTTGTGGATGAAACGTACGGCCTGTTTAGTTAAGGCTTCATTTCCACACTATGTGATGTTAATACTTAGAAGATTATTCTATTATGATGCAGTTATTCATATTATCATCTATCACTATACTAGTTCTATTACATTGCAGGTTGTAGAGTAGGTGTCCATTTAATGACACCCACTGTAACAGTTTAACAAATTGAGGATCAGAAGATCTTTTGACACGACCACATGACCTAATTGTAACATGAAATTAAAAACAACATACACAAACAACATATGCAGAACATACAGCTTAACTTTGCCTAAACAAGTAAAATTCCCTCAAGGTGAAAACGTCCAGTTATTTTACAGAGGGACACAGACAAATTCCACAGTAATGCACAATAAATCTATGATATTTCCATGAATTTGGAGAATTCACTAAATCTTTTCCCAATACATCTGAAGTTGTGTTTTTGCCTTATTGCTCTCTGTGGAACAGTTGCAGAAAGTCTGGAATGAATAAACCTTGCCTGTGACATGTTATGAGGTATTTTCAAGTATTTACTTTAATGCATCTTGCTATTTTTGTTATATCGTCCCAAATTCTGAACAATGCCATTGATTAAAGTGTAAGTGGAATGAGAAGCTGTTTCTAAAATGTCAGTAACACTGACTGTGCATGTCAGGATTGTTATCTCCTGTGGAGGGTCATGAACAGAAGGTGGATTGCAGCTGCTTGAAGGCGGCTTGTCTCTCTTTTTTCTCCTCTTCCTGTCTCTTGCGTTCTTCTTTTTCCTCTCGAATCTCAGCCTCAAACTTGCTGCCCATAGATAGAGCCTGCATCTGTTAACACACAAAGTGTTCATTTAAGTAGCCCTGCTTTCATCTTCATCTAGATCCATTGTACCGGGACATCCCTAGTTTAGGATTAGAGACCTTTTTCTCTGAGTTTAATTCGTACATTGAAAATGTTCAGTTTTTAGCTTTTATATACAAAGTCCTGTGCACTGGGAAACAAGTTGTACAATACAAACACATGTCTACCACTGTTGGTTTGTCCTTTTATGTCCAGAATTAATCTGGCAAGTAAAACAATTAACAGAAATGATTGAAATGACCAACACTATAAAGTAAAAAAGAAAATATGTTGACCCCAGATTCAAGTCATAATGTTTAACATGCCAACTAATGAAACTGAGAACAAACTAAATATTGTCACTCTGAAGGTGTAAAGGTCAGAACAAGTACAGGACAACATACAGTATGAACATAGAGTACCTTGGCTTCAAAGAAGTCTTTGGCCCCCATCACTCCCTCCGTGGAGACGTTGATCTCGGACAGCCTGGCCAGAGCCATCAGACCACTCTCCTCCTGCAGCTCTCCAGCAGCTGCTCTCCGGAAGATCAGCAGGAACTGCAGGAAGTTCAGTTACATTCAGTAAACAAGTCTTGAAAGTCTTGCTGTGGGCATGCGAGACAAATTGTGTAGGTCACCACAGTTAGCCCTTCTCCACGCATCATCCTCATTGCCTGCTAGCCCATTGACAGAGCAGGATTTCCCACCTCTATTCTTGTCTACAACACCTGCAGGCCAGCAACGTCGCTGATACAAATGAGCTACAGGGAGAAGCTCACATAAATCCAAGGTCAAGTGATGGATGCGGAGGAGACGTTATGCTTTAAATGTAGGGCTGCACGATTATGGCCAAAATGATATCATTATTGAGATCACAATTATTTTTCACAATAAATCATAAACGTTTTATTTCACTTTAACATTTAAATAAACAGAGCACTGCTTTCACTTAATTTCACACACATCCCTGCTAATTATAATAATTTAAAAAATAGGGATATTAGGAGATATTCAAAAAACATTACATTAAGTATGTTTTACTGTGAAATTTGAAGATAATGTACTTGCAAGATTCTTGATGTTCGGAGTTGTATCCTCATGATTGTTTGCACTTATTGTAAGTCACTTTGGACAAAAGCATCAGCTAAATTAACTGGTATGTAATATATAATGCAATATGAAAAAATATAGGAATATTTACCTTACATTATGTGGGCTACATTTTAAAGTTAAATACATCAACTTTTAGCACTTTAAGAGCAAAATTAAGAGGCAAGATTAACTATTTTGTACTAATGTTAACAATGTTGTGCTCTAGTAAACAATTTAATCATAAACACATTGGTTGTATAGATATGAATGGTGATGACACTGATGACACACCCACAAAGCATGACGGGCTCAGTGTTTCAAGGCGGCTCGGGGAGGTTGCCATAGCCACGGTTAGCGGGTAAGGGTGCTGTAAAGCTCACAGTTGCAGCCGCGAGACACCTTCAGCCCGGGCGCACATTGAGGAAATTCACCCGGCGAGGGCCAGACAGCACCAGACAGCACCAGACAGCACCAAGCGGCTGTGTATGTCTGCTCTCTTCAGTTTGTTCACATATTGTAGGGTGCGCGCAGCGGCATGACGGCTCCCCAGAAGTGAAGCAACAACAGTCGCTCTGGTAGCGTCACATCAGTGAGCTGAACGAAGATGATGTGTTGGTCTCACGGAATACCGATATTAGAAAACTATCGCGATACCCTGCCGTTAAAAATGGTACAATACCCCATTTTATTAGTATCGGCAAGACAGTGTTTTAACAAGAACCGTTGACAGCAAACTATTCATGGCTCCCACATTGTCAACAGCAGCGACGGCGCATTGCAACCTCACTCTTTCCGTTCTTACCATTCACAATAAAATCCCGACGTACACGGCATCACTGCTTATGAGAGGGAATTTAAATTCGCTAAGAGGCAACTTAACCAAATAGCTTACAGTTCTGCTCGTACTTATCTCTGCAAAGTGACGTGAACAAAGAGCTGATCTTAATTAAGAGTTTCTCCAGTCATGGTTGGATATTAAAATGTATGAACACACTATGGTACAATATTGCACTTGTGTTTGTTTGGTATTGTGACAAAACTAGTGAGGGTGGCAGACTGGCAGTATAAAATCATGTGGCTATAAAGTGCTTTTGCAGTTGGAGGAAGACTAAAAACAAAATACCTCCAAACAAGCATTTTTGTCCTCTAATGTTTTCCCATGGATGTATAAGAGAACTGGATCCAGCGTGGGAGCCCGGCCCCGTTCATTCTTATGAAAATTGTTCAGTGGTGCATGAAGCTAAAAGGGCTCGATTTACGAGTATAAAATTACCCGGATCTTCCTCATCAATGGAGCCCATAGAGCACACTAGCGTTGAATGAATGAATAGAGGAGGCAAAATAACTCTGGATTCGGCTATTAGCGCACATTACAACTTTTAGAACCTAATGATTTAAATAAGGGCTAGACATCTCCCCAATGTATGTCAATGGGAAAATGTGTTATTGGGCCACATGGCATCACATGACTGACATGAAAGTTGTAATTCCAAGGTTTGACCAATATGAAAATTAGCTTCAAAGCCTGCCGCTCCTCCTGGGGGCTTGCGTTATCACCACCACTTGAAGTCACTTATCAGGTCCGCTGCCTGTTCCACCAGTAGAGACTGACCTCTCGTGGCATGTGCTGTGCACTACAATGCATCACATCAATACGCCATCATTTTGTCGGTATTGAAAATCATATCGTCTGGATTTCTAAATATCCTGGTATACAGTAAAACCACCCAATCATGCGAGTGACCTGTATTTATATAACCATGGATTTAAAAATGATTATGAAAGCTAATATTTGGCTACCTTGACATAAAATCCCTTGAAACATCACTAAAAGCCACACAGTACAGTAACTGGACACACTGAAGTCAAACTCTCACCTCCCTGAAGCTCAGCTTGCCATCAAAGTCTTCGTCCACCTCTTTGATCATGTTCTTCAGGCCCAGGTGGGTTTGTGGAGCTCCCAGCTTCTCCATCATTAGCTTCAGCTCCATCAGGTCGATGAAGCCGTCTTTACCAGTGTCATACCTACAAACCACATACAAACCACACAGCGTTAGGTCAAGCTGTGCTGGGAGCATGATGACAGTCAACACTGCACAGTATTAATCAGAATCAGAATTCGGTTTATTGACAAGTTTTCACATACAAGGAATTTGCATTGGTGTAAAATGGTGCATACATAAACAAAGTAAGAGAAGTTCAAATATAGAAATATTATTTAAATACAATAAGAATATGACAGTGATTATGTTTCTATGTTCTGTCCCTGTAACAAAACCCTGTAACTGGTGTCTACTGTTACAGCTAATCCTGTAACTGGTGTCTACTGTTACAGCTAATCCTGTAACTGGTGTCTACTGTTACAGCTAATCCTGTAACTGGTGTCTACTGTTACAGCTAATCCTGTAACTGGTGTCTACTGTTACAGCTAATCCTGTAACTGGTGTACACTGTTACAGCTAATCCTGTAACTGGTGTCTACTGTTACAGCTAATCCTGTAACTGGTGTACACTGTTACAGCTAATCCTGTAACTGGTGTCTACTGTTACAGCTAATCCTGTAACTGGTGTACACTGTTACAGCTAATCCTGTAACTGGTGTCTACTGTTACAGCTAATCCTGTAACTGGTGTCTACTGTTACAGCTAATCCTGTAACTGGTGTACACTGTTACAGCTAATCCTGTAACTGGTGTCTACTGTTACAGCTAATCCTGTAACTGGTGTACACTGTTACAGCTAATCCTGTAACTGGTGTACACTGTTACAGCTATATATTTCAAACTTGAACCATAAATGTGCACTTCTTCCCAAACTTTAAAAGTTCAGTTGGTAACTTTAATTAAAATAACTTATATTTTCTGAAACTGTCACTGTGTCCTGACAGGAGTGAATGAGACAGATAAAACAGTTATTATTATTATTTTTCTAAGAGTAACACCAGGCGTACACAAACTGTGCATTTGGAGATATTATAATATTTATTGATAAAAAGGCCATAAATAACTATCTTAAATAACTATTATATACCCAATTATCCCTGTCAGTAGTAATGACACAAAGTAAGTGAAGTATAAACAATTTTTTTGTAATTCTTTTGTGTTTTGAATATAATAAATACAATTATGAAAAAAATAACAACATTTGTAAAATAAAACCCATTCAACTGATACGTCTAATTCTTCAGCAGTTCATTGGCTACACGATACGCCAGTCAACGGGAGACTGGGCTGCTGCTGGCTCAGTCTGAAACAAAAGAGGGCTGGCACTTCCTTATCAAGGTGACACTCATTGGCTCTTGATGGCTGTAGATAACGCATGGAAGCTCCGATTGGCTCAAATGAGGTGTCAATCGAAAGGTCAGAGTTCGGGAAGCGTCTTAGAAGTGTCTAAATGCGGAGATATCCCGCTTCTACCGTGTATGGTCACAAAATCGTACACATTGATCAGCTGATTTCAAAGATTGCAACAGATGTTCATGGGCTTTTGATGATGTTCATGAGGGATATATTTTTACAGGATACGATCGTTTGGACTTTTGGCAATGACAAGAGTGTTTTTTTTGGATTATTACAGATTACAGGATTATGATGAGACTTCATAGGCGAGTTGGCTCAAAGTTATGGGTTTGATTGTGAGTTTGCTTGCTTGTGTGAGATGCCTACTGTACTTGCTGTTGTGATTGTGATCTCAAAACAGTTTTGCTCACTAAATAGACGAGACTCTAATCTTTCGAACGATATGTGGCATTGCGTAACAACTCCATCATGGCGGACTGTAAACAACACAGGGTAAGATACAACCTCTTTGAAACTGCAAAACTATCACATAAAGAAACAACCAACATATTTTATTGACCTAATTTAAGTGCACTCATTTTGTTTCAGCTCATCGTGAGTCTGTGTTTTGCTGTCATTTACTGTCGCTCATTTTTCTCCTCTCTTGTGATCTGTGTTTCATTGAGGGCGGGGCTCAGCAATCTGCTAACTTGTTGCTCCTGCTACCAATATTAGCTGTTCTTATTCAACAATGTTAAGCTGAAAAAACGTGCATGCAGGCTGAAATTCAAGTGTAGTGTTGTCGAGAGATGGAGTGACTCAAATCAAGTAGGAGAAGAAGAGCTACGAGTAAGGAATACTGCTCTGAAAGCCACAAAACCTAAACTCAATCTTACGGCTGCATTGGAGCTAATGAGACTGAGGGACCTCCCTCTCTCACTGCTCAGCATCAGTAGAAAACCGGAGCTCTAAAATGTAGACTTGTCCTTTAAAGCTTCACTGCATGTGACAGAGATTGAAGCAGCCAGTCAGACAGCTGTTATCTCCAACTGGATGAGCCAATGGCAAAGCCCAAAGTCTACTAGGACGAGTATTTATAGAAGCTTTCAGCAGCTGTGCGTGCGAATACATACTGTAGTATCAGGCCTGATTACCCCAGACTGAGACTAATCTGTTCAGGCCAGAAACCAAGCCATTGTTTCATTTTAGCTCTTGAAAAAGGTCACAAGGACCTCGTCCCTCAATGTTTTGTGTTTGAAAATTCATGTAGCTCTGCTAACAACCAGCCTGATATGACATCATCACATACTGAAACCCATCCATGAGTCAATGGCCCAATCCGTTGGTTTAGGGCGGTCCCACTGTAATGGTGGGACAACATCTACAGTACACACACGTACACACACGTACACACACAGCTTTTGACAAATGTTGTTTGTATCAGTAAGACGACAACTGCTTTCAACTGGGCCAAATGTTGTTAGAAAATATAGGAAAAGGTCTAAGAATAAAGAAGTTGCATATAGTCACGTTGTATTTGAAACCATTGTAAATGATTGTAACCGGGTTGGAAGAGATCACAATTAGCCCTTCATTTGCATTACGGACTGATTACAGCCAAAGGGAGGGCTTCCTCTCCAGGCAGCATTCCAGTCCCAGGAACACAAAGGCACCCATAGACTAATTTGGCTCGTCTTTGTGGGAGCACAGGAATGCCAGAGGCAGGCTAAAACAGGGTGTTTCTCTGCTGCCGTCTGACCACGAGCAGAGCAGGCATTACTGTTATGGACAAACAGAACACTCATCCCCCCCACTCAGTTCCTTACAGTGCCACGGTCATCAACAATGCCTTGACCCTTTTTTATTTTGCCTGTTCTTTTCTTGTTTTTCTTGTGTATCCTCCATGGTTTTGTTTGACTTTTTGTTGACTGGGTATTACTGTTGCCAACATTTTAGCATGCTAACAAAACGAACGGTAGCAGAGTCAAGTTTTTAGCATGTAAATGCTAACACACCAGTGTGTAGGATTTAGGAGATTTCAAAATGACAGAAATGACTATGTTTCCATTAGTGTATGGTCATCTAAAACTAACAATTGTTGTGTTTTTGTTAGCTAAGACTGAGCCCTTTATATCTACATAGGGAATGGGTCCTCTTCCACTGAGTCCGCCATGCTGCAGCGCCTGTTTCGACCAATGCTATTTTATAGTATTTCTAACTATTAACAAGTTTTCTCTCATATATGGCCACGTAGTTATTAATGTTACACAACGGCTATTGCACTGCAATGCGTTTCAAGGATAAAACATGAGATGCTACTTTTGCTGAAAAAAAGAAAGTTGGAATAGATGCTATGATGCACCCGCACCGACCAGACTGATGTGCGTAGCGGTCTGTGTGGTTATACTGCAACAGCCTGCGGTCGTTTTCAGCCAATTTAATGAAGGTTAACACAGTGACCGGCCGTGCGTAAACGGCCCTAACCTCTGCGTGCTGGCGCGACACAGATTTATCCACCAATCAATCTGCTGCCTTCAAACGCTGCAGGGATTTTTTTTAAACCGAAGGAGTTTACTATAAAAGCAGCTGTGGGCTGCTGATACTGTAAGAATCAGCCACATTCATTTATAGATCAATGCAGGTTTTACTGACTTTCCTTCTTTGCCAATTTTGGAGCATTAATTAATGGTGGTTGCTCATGCACATGTAATAGGTGTGCTCCGGTACTTAAACAAATAGCACTACACCTCTGGGACACCGCTAGGACACTTTGCATACTTTGTTGGTGACCTACATACCAACTGTGGGACAAGACCAGACTTTCAGTTTAAAACTGTTTCTCAAAGTTTAGTCAGATGCCGAAGAACAAAATAACTATGGATGCACAATATTGGATTTTTGCCGATATCCTAGTCGATATTTTGCATATTTGCCGTTAATATAGATACTACTGAAACCCTGAGAGGCAAGATGAAATTATTTATTTTCTAACATGGCAATGTTTGCCAAAACCAACATATTTTTAGCCTGAACTAAATTAATGAAAGTCTTGCCTTACTTTGTCAAAGGCAAACTTACTCACTCACTCTCCTTGCAGTTACAAAGATTAATCACCTGCTATCAGTCGACCTTGCCTCCTAATGTTTCACAGCTCCTGGTTGATTGGTTGATTCGTACATAACCAAGGAAGAATGATTGTTAGATGGAACATCCGGCCGCGAGGTCTTCTGACAGCCGTTGGTGATACTGCATAATAATTAGCCATCTGCTTCGGTTTGTCTGAGAAACTATGGAAGATTTAGCGTGAGCAATGGAAAGATCAAGGATACTTTTTCCTTAAGAGACTCATAATTATTATTTGGAATGTTTGTTTAAATTATATTTAGTTACACACAATAATGGTCCGAAGGCCTGAAGGTCCAATGTTGTCATTCTGCATTATAATTAGCCATATGCCCACACACGCATAGAGAAGAAAGAGAGCGTTATCCGTCGAATCTTCAGGTATAGATCTAAGTCAGACTGACAGCTGCTAGAAAATGTCTTTCTCTTCTGACAGTTTATGTCGTGATGCCATGGGGCACAGAAATACACTATATGGACAAAAGTATTGGGCCACTGCTCTTAATCATGGAATTCAGGTGTTTCATTCAGTCCCGTCACCATAGGTGTATAAAATCAAGCACCTAGCCATACAGTCTGACTTCACAAACACATGTGAAAGAATGGCTCGTTCTACAGAGCTCACTGAATTTCAACGTGGTTCTGTAAAAGTCAGTTGGTTAAAGTTCTTCTCTCCTAGATATTCCACGATCAACTTTAAGTGGTATTATTACATTGCATTAAGTGGAAACGTTTAGAAACCACAGCAACTCAGCCATGAAGAGGCAGACCACGTAAAGTTAGAGCGGGATCGCAGAGTGCTGAGTGCGTAAAAGTCACCAAAGCTCTGCTGACTCAATAACTGCAGAGTTCCAAACCAGATCTGGTATTAATTTCTGCACCAAAACGATGTGCCAGGAGCTTCATGGCATGGGTTTCAATGGCCGAGCAGCTGCACGCAAGCCTTACATCACCAAGCACAGTGCCAATGGACTCTGGAGCAGTGGAAACATGGAAACTTGTTCTGTGGAGTGATGAATCACGCTTCTCTATCTGGCAGTCTGATGGACGAGTCTGGCGAATGCCAGGAGAACGTTACCTGCCTGACTGTAAAGTTTGGTGGAGGAGGGGTAATGCTATGGGGTTGTTTCTCTGGGGTCGGCTTCCGCCCCTTAGTTCCAGTGAAGGGAAATCTTAATGCTTCATCTTACCAAGTCATTTCGGACAATTCTATGCTTCCAACTTTGTGGAAACAGTTTGGGGAAGAACCTGATCTGTTCCAGCATGACTGTGCCCCAGTGCACAAAGCAAGGTCCATAAAGGCATGGTGTGATGAGTTTGGTGTGGAAGAACTTGAGTGGCCTGCACAGAGCTCTGACCTCAACCCATTGAACACCTTTGGGATGAACTAGAACAGAGATTGCGAGCCGGGCCCTCTTGTTCAACATCAGTGTCTGACCTCACTAATGCTCTTCTGGATGAACGGGCAAACATTCCCAAAACGCTCCAAAAGGTTGTAGAAAGCCTCCCAGAAGAGTGGAAGCTATTATAGCTGCA